>NW_013618250.1:0-5998 GCF_000695525.1 Brassica oleracea var. oleracea
CAATTATACACCGGGTTCACCCCCGACGTAGTCGGAGGGCCTCCATTCCGACATGACAGAATGCTCTACCACCTGGAGAAACGTGAGCTATACCACTATTAAGCACAACCGGAACCCCCGCTCACCGGTACTAGCTTATCTCTGAGGAAAAGCAGATATCTTTGCAGTGAACTACTGGGAATCCAGTATCTCTGCCCCTCTAAGATTTGCTTCAACATCAACAGTTGTTTAACATCTCCCGGGAGGCCACACTTTGCCGAAATCAAAAACCCACACAATGTCTACTAGAAGACTTTCTAAGGAAGACAAAGGAAAAGGAGTTACTAACGAGAACAGGCAAGCACCCCGCACTGGAAGAATCAAAATGCAAGCACCAGACAGCGCCAACATAATCCATAAGCATTCACTGACACTCATTGGTAGAGTTACCAACAAATCGATCCAGAAAGTTGGATCCCTCATCCCTTTCTTTACGGAACTTTGGAAGGAACATGGACGACCTATCGGCTCAGATCTCGGGAATGGTCTCTTCCAATTTCAGTTTGCAAGCGAAGCGGATATTTAAGCCATATTACAAAAGAGACCGTACCAGTTTGCAAGATGGATGATTATTGTTCAACGCTGGGAACCTACAGTGGACACATCCTTTCCCTCCCTCATCCCCTTTTGGATAAAGGTGCAAGGGATTCCTGTGCATCTATGGTCAGAAGAAACAATAACAAGCTTGGGAGAGGACTTGGGAATCTTTGAAAAACTGGAAATCACACCACTGACAGTACGAATGAGGGTACAAGTTAATGGATTATTACCCCTGCTTAAGACGTCTATCATCGAATACTCAAATGGAGATGAAGTCTATGCATCCTTTGTGTATGAGAATCTAGAGAAACACTGCTCAAAGTGCTTTTGCCTCAACCACGAGCTGAGAGACTGTCTAGTCGCCAAACATGAGCATAGGAAAATAAAGGAACAACAAGAACTCGATACAGCTAAACCCCCTCCTAAAGAACAGAGTGGACAACACCACCAGGAAGGCTCAGAAGTTTTGAAATTCTCAGCTCAACGAGCAAGAAGGGAAATCCCGGAGAGGTACCCGCAGAGATACCAGACTGATAGACAACATTATGATAATAGAAGAGACGCTCGTTACTTTCTTGATGAGAACAGAAGATCGAGATCCTATCAGTTCCCTTCTAGAAGAAGCCAGCACAGCCATAGACCTATGGAATGGAGAGAAAAGGAGCTACCTAGCCACTCCTTCCATCAAGCAAATCCAGATAACCAGTATGGGAACAAAGACTATGAAGGGCCAGGGTTCGAAAAGGAACAAACTCTGAGTAGGAGATCACCTCCAAGATTCGGTAACAATAGCCCCTCGCAGAGGAAGAATGCTACCAGAAGAGAAGAATCCAACTCTTCGAAAGATATTAGGTACACTACAGACAGGGAGAATCCCCTACAACTATCACACCTGATAATACAAAATAAAGCTTTTAACTCAGCCCTGGAAGAAGTGAGAGAAGCTATGGTCCAGTACACCCATTGTGGGGACCCAACTGAGAGTGCAACTAGACGAGAGCGCATGAGACAAGCAGAGGAACACGGAGAATTTGAGGAGACTGCACTCATGATGATGCAGGGACGTCAAGAGGAACCAGTAAGAGCACAAACCCAGATGAGCCCACCCAGTGCACCGAGAATCCCTGCTAGTCAGCGCCTGGGACCTCCTATGATGGAAACAGAGGCCATTGAAGAAGAACCGAATAGAACACAAATGCAAAGGAGCCCACCAGGCTCGTTAAGAATCTCTGCGACTCAACGGCTAGGAACCTCTACAGTGGAGACTAATGTGGAATTTGAGGAACCTGCAAGAACTGAAACGACAATTAGAAAGAAACCAGGGCGCCCACCGGGTAGAAAAACAGTTCAACAAAGCCCAAAGCTTATTAGAGGATCAAGCTCACGACAAAGGAAAACACAAACAACTGACCCGCCAAAGGTTCGAAGAAAGCTGCTCCCCACAGGACAAAAAGTGAAAACCACAACAAGAAGAACAAAACCTTCGGGGTCAGAAGGGAAATCAGACACAACCTCTAACTCTGAAAATCAGCCGATATGTAATATGATACCGGCAAGATCAAGGAAAAAGATGGATTTTCGAAATCCGTCTCCTCTCGCTCCTTAAAAATACTGAGCTGGAACTGTCAAGGGTTAGGGAATCCCCAGACAGTTCTACGATTACGGGAATTGAAGAAAAACAATTTCCCGGATATCATGTTCCTCATGGAAACAAAAAATCCCGACAGCTTTGCATCTCCAAGACAGAGCAGCTTGCTTACGAAAATCAACTTCTAATACCACCCGTTGGACATGGAACTGGTGGCCTCGCCCTCCTCTGGAAGCAAGGAATTAATCTGCAAGTGTTGGACGCAAACGCAAATCATATAGACACTTGTATTGTTTATGAAGGCAAAAGTTTCTTCGCTTCTTTCATCTATGGAAACAATGATAAAGCTCAAAGAAAGTGTTTATGGGATCATATTGTAGCACTTTCCGATGCCAGAGAAGCCCCTTTCTTTATCACTGGAGACTTTAATGATCTAACTAGCAACTCAGAAAAAGAAGGAGGAACAATCAGAGAAGAAGGATCCTTCACAGACATGCGTACCTTCCTATCCGAAGCCGATCTCTTCGACCTCCAACACTCCGGGGAACCGCTATCTTGGAGGGGACAAAGAGTTAATGATCTGGTAAAATACAGATTAGATCGAGCTATGGCAAACAATCAATGGTTCGAGGTGTTCCCGAAGGCAAGATGTCAATATTTAGCCTATGAGGGGTCTGACCACAAACCTATCATATCATACTTTGAACCAGACAAGAAGAGAAGATGTGGGCTATTTAGATATGACCGTAGACTCAAAGATAATGAAGAAGTCAAACAATTGGTAGTGTCTACTTGGGAGCAAGCGACAAACTTGAGCATTCACGACCGCATTGCAAGAGTTAGAACAGCAATCACAGCATGGAGCAAGGCACAATATCATAACAGCAGGAAAATGATAGAAGAAAAGAAAGCTGAACTGGAAGACGCATTGTCCTGCACAAGCAATGATGTGAATCTCATCCAGCAGATAAACACTGAACTTGACGCAGCATATGCAGCTGAAGAGGAACAATGGCGTCAAAGAAGTAGGGTTATGTGGCTGAACTTGGGTGACCGGAACTCCGGTTACTTCCATGCTATATCTCGAAACCGGAGACGAGCTAATGCATTTTCTGTGATAGAAGATGCCAAAGGAAATATGGTTCATCAAGAGGATCAGATTGCCAAAGTTATTGTGAATCACTTCCAAACCATGTTCACTGCAACAGAAGGGGACAGAGAAGAGACAATAAACGAAGCAATCTCCTGCAAAATAACTGAAGAGGAAAACACAGTGCTGATAAGCATACCTTCGGCCGAAGAAGTTAAGAATGCGGTCCAATCAATACATGCTGATAAGGCACCGGGACCGGACGGTTTCTCGGCCTCCTTTTTCCATTCCAATTGGGACTCCATTGGACCGGAAATAGTCAAGGAAATTCAACAATTCTTTGAGACCGGCAAACTCCCTGCAAAGATAAATGAGACATTCGTTAGGCTGATCCCAAAAATCCAAAGTCCGCAAACAGTGAGTGATTATAGACCCATTGCATGCAACTTTTATTACAAGATCATCTCCAAGCTCCTCACAAAGCGACTTCAACCGCTTCTCCCAAAGATCATATCTGAAAACCAATCAGCCTTCGTTAAAGGAAGAGCCATCGCAGACAACGTCCTAATCACTCATGAGGTTCTCCATTACTTAAAGACGTCGAAAGCGGAACAAAGAGTTGCCATGGCAGTAAAAACGGACATGAGCAAAGCCTACGACCGATTAGAGTGGGACTTTATTGAGCTAGTACTGCAGCGATTCGGTTTCCACCCTGTATGGATAAACCTAATTATGCAATGTGTTTCATCTGTTACATACTCCTTTCTCATCAACGGTTCGCCTAGAGGAAGAGTAAAACCGAGCAGAGGTATCCGCCAAGGAGATCCTCTCTCACCATACATTTTTATAATGTGTAGTGAAGTGCTCTCGGGCCTTTGTAACAAGGCACATGAGGATGGAACCTTACCAGGGATCCAAGTAGCTCGGGGGTGTCCCCGACTCAATCATCTCCTTTTCGCCGATGACACGATGTTCTTCGTGACCGCCTCGGAAGAAAGTGGAACAGCACTCCACGGACTATTGAAACGCTACGAAAGAGCATCTGGGCAATACATCAACACAGAGAAATCGGCGGTAACCTTCTCCAAGAAAGCACCAGCGAGGCTCAAGCAGATAATCAAGAATAAACTCAACATCCAAAAGGAGGGCGGTGTGGGAAAGTACTTTGGCTTACCGGAACACTTCGGACGACGGAAAAGGGATCTTTTCAACTCTATTGTAGACAAGATTGTTCAAAAAGCAAAGGGCTGGTCTAATAGATTCTTGTCGCCGGCGGGGAAAATGGTAATGTTGAAGAGTGTACTCTCTCCAATTCCATCCCACGCGATGACATGCTTCAAGCTCCCTGTCTCCCTATGCAAGCGAATACAATCTGTATTCACTCGTTTTTGGTGGGACGATCGAGATGGAACAAAAAAGATAGATTGGGTCGCCTGGTCTAAGATGATTCAACCAAAAGACAATGGAGGTCTAGAATTCAGGGAAATACAAAGTTTCAATGATGCTTACTTGGCTAAATTGAGTTGGAGGCTTCTCCAAAACCCAACGTGTCTATTAGGCAGGATCCTACTCCCGAAATATTGCAAAGATGAAGGTCTGATAACTGTGACAGAAACAGATGCAATCTCACATGGATGGAGAGGAATCCTAATCGGGAGAGACTTGCTGACCCAGAATATGGGATGGGCTGTTGGGAATGGCACAAGCATCAATGTCTGGACCGACGCTTGGTTAAGCCACAACGCACAGGCACGGCCAATGGGACCTGCACCAGCACTGCTAATGACTACAACAGTTGCTGACCTCTTTGTGCCTGAAACAAGAGAATGGGATATTGAGAGAATACAACAAATACTTCCTCACGCTGAAAGGGCAATCAGAGCGATCAAACCAAGCCGCATGGGAGCACCAGACAAGAGAATTTGGCTCCTAACGCCAAATGGAGAGTACTCTGTTAAAACAGGTTATGCAGCAGCATTGCTTAACAAACCTATAGAACTGGATATGCAAATCCCAGAAATCAACTGGCAAAAATGCGTATGGAAACTCCAAACAACCCCCAAAATAAAGCTATTTATATGGAAGGCTTTCCATGGGGCACTACCGGTGGGAGAGCAACTACTAGTGAGGCACATCTCCACGGAAGGAAAGTGTAGAGCATGTGGTATGCCTGAATCTATAAATCATCTATTCTTTGAGTGTCGTTTTGTGCAGAAAGTGTGGGCTGCGGCTCCACTAATGCCTAACTTTGAAGCCAGAGGAAATATAGATTTGGAGAATACTTGGACTAACCTTTGCGCAAGGATCAATCTTCCCCCAACAGGAGTTACACAAAGCTGCTTAGCCCCCTGGATACTATGGCAGATATGGCTTGCTAGGAACAACGCTATCTTCAACAATATATGGCTAACTCCAGAGGAAATTGTATCCCGAGCAGTGGGATCAGCTCGAGAATGGGAAGCTTGTCAGATTAAATTGCAGAAGAAGCCTCGAGAAATCAAACACGCCGCGCCTGTACCAGACCACTATAGTATAGTGAGATCGGATGCAGCTTGGAGACCAGATTGTCTAACAGCGGGACTCGGCTGGACAATCACTGACAACGATCAAGCCCGATTCTTCTCAACAGCAACGCCCTACGTCACCTCACCCCTGATTGCAGAAGGATTGGCACTACGTGAAGCCATCTGGAGCTGCAGACAATTAGGTTATACGAATATCTGCTGTGAATCAGATTCAAC
>NW_013618251.1:0-5941 GCF_000695525.1 Brassica oleracea var. oleracea
CCGTCGGAATGTCCGTCAGAATACCGCTGTTTTCTTGTAGTGTTAAATCATTTCTTGATAACTCTTCAATGCCAATCAAACTTCTCATCTCTGAAAACGGAATCCTTGCAAGAGCTTTCATCAGAATGTCGGCTCTTTGCTTGCTCCCTGCTACACGTTGAACCTCGATCAATCCTCCATCAATACACTTTCGTATGAAGTGATACCGTATATGAATGTGCTTGCTTCGTCCATGAAACACTAGATTCTTTGTGAGAGCTATAGCCGACTTGTTGTCAATGTGAATCATCACCCTCTCACTCGATTCTCCAACTATCTTAGCAAGAAGTTCTTGTAACAAAATAGCTTGCTTGGCTGCCTCCGTTGCTGCCATGAACTCCGCTTCACAAGACTATAGCGCCACAGTTTCCTGTTTTTGAGAACACCAAGTAATAGGTGAATCTCTAAAATAGAAAATATGTCCAGTTGTGCTTCTCCCATCATCCTCATCAACATTAATTGTGACTTGCATCACTGTATCCGACGAGTTTGGAATCAGTTCCCCTCTGAAACACGAGTCCACACGAAAGAGTTCCCTTTAAATAACGTAACACTTGTTTCATAGCTGCAGCATGCGACGTCTTTGGTTCAGCCATGTACCTGCTCATCACTCCAACCGAATAGGGGAGGTCGGGTCGAGTGTGAAGAAGGTATCTAAGACAACCAATAACTCTTCGGTATTCCCTCTCATCTACGCCTTTCTCTCCTTGAGCTTTGGAGAGCTTTAAACTCGGATCCATTGGTACATGAACCATATTACAGTCTTGCATCTTTGTTTCCTCTAATATCCTTTTAGCATATCTCTCTTGCTTCAATGTTATCCCTCCACCATGTTGATCAACTTCAATACCTAGGTAATACGTAAGTTTACCTAAATCACTCATCTCAAAACATGCAGACATTCCTCTCTTGAAGTCGTCACTCATCTCTCGGTTTGTTCCGGTTACAAGAAGGTCATCAACGTACACGACTACAAGAAGAACATCTCGGTTTTGCTCTTGACGTCGATACAACGCAGGCTCCTTGTCACACTTAACGAATTTCAACTCTCCTAGCACTTTGTTTAACTTCTCGTTCCATGCCCTTGGAGCTTGATGCAACCCATAAAGTGCTTTATTCAGTTTGTATACCTTGCTCTCCTCTCCTTTTGCTACAAATCCCTCAGGTTGAGACACATATACCTCTTCTTTCAAGTCACCATGGAGGAACGAAGTCTTGACGTCTAGATGATGTACTTCCCAACCTCTTGACGCCGCCAAGGACAGTATGAATTGAACCATTTCAATGCGTGCCACAGGCACGAAGACTTCATCAAAATCAATTCCATGTCGTTGAATGTAACCCTTTGCTACTAGTCTGGCTTTGTATTTGTTTATGCTTCCGTCGGAGTTGCGTTTGACTTTGAAAATCCATTTTAAGCCGATTGCTTTAGCTCTCGCAGGTAACTCAACTAGATCCCATGTATTGTTCTTAATTATAGATTTTATCTCATCGTCGCAGGCGTCTCTCCAAACTTTCTTCTCTTTAGCTTCTCCGAAATCCCACGGTTCATCATTTATACTCAGCAACAGGCGCTCTCCTTCAACCTCTGCGAGTAAGATATAGTCATCTAGATAGCTTGGCTTCCTTGTCTCTCTTTGAGACCTTCTCAAACCTGCGTCCTCAGCTACGCTCTCCTCTTCTTCTTGGTTCTCAAGGTCGTGATCAAGTGTTGTTGTATCTTCTTCCTCGTCTTCTTGCTTAATATCAACTTCTCCCTCGTCGATGCCATGATTTCCATATTCCCCAATCTCAACGCTGAACATTCCTGTATCTTCTTTATCACATCTCTTCCAATCCCATCTCTTATTTTCATCAAATATTACATCTCTGCTGACTGCTACCTTTCTATTTATTGGGTTTAGTAGCCGGTAAGCTTTTGATCCAGGTTCTGTGCCGAGGTGTACCAACATCCGTGATCTATCATCTAGTTTCCGAAGGTGAGGGGTATCGACCTTTGTATGAGCGATGCATCCAAATATACGAATATGCTCGATGTTCGGTTTTCTTCCTTTGTATGCCTCGTACGGAGTCTGTAGTACGAGTACACGAGTCGCCACTCGATTGATGATATATGTGAAGTGTCTTATTGCTTCACCCCATAGGTAGTTGGGTAGATCCATATGCTTCAAGATACTTCTCGTCTCGTCATGCCTAAAAAAATTCTGTTCGCCTTTCGACCACCCCGTTCTGTTGAGGCGAGTATGGAGCTGTAAGTTGTCTTGCAATACCATTTGATTCACAGTAGGTTGAGAATTCGTTTGATGTAAACTCTCCGCCTCTGTCGCTTCTGAACGTACCAATAGTTGTTTTTGTTTCTTGTTCGACGATGGCTTTAAAATTTTTAAACTTCTCAAACGCTTCCCCCTTCTCCTTTAGAAGTATCGACCACATGTAGAGAGAATAGTCGTCTATGAGTACGAATATATACCTCTTCTTTGAAGGTGTGACGGGTGTGATCGGCCCACATAAGTCTCCATGGATGAGTTCAAGGGTTCTCTTTGCTCGGAAAGTAGTAGTGTGTGGGAATGGAAGCCTTGCTTGTTTCCCAAGCATGCACGATGAGCAAGTATCTTTCTCAATTTCAATCTTAGGGATTCCTGTAACAAGCTCCTTATTGATCATTAAGCGCATTGATTCTCTTCCTATGTGCCCCAATCTCGCATGCCACTTTGCAGAATCACTTGTTGCAGTAAGTTGTAAGCATCTCTCGCTGACTATGTCCATTAGAACCTTATACAGTCGATTTCTTGATCTCTTTTCCTTCACTATTAGCTTGTCATCCTTGTCCCTCAGCGTGAGCAGATCATCTTTCATCCTTACATCACAACCCAACTCAGTAGCTTGTCCCAAACTAATTATGTTACTCTTCAAATCTGGTATATAGTAGACATCGCTTAGGATTTCCTTTCCTCCATCTTTGCTGTAAAATAACATCGAACCTTTTCCCTTTATGTCGATACGGGAGTCATCGCCAAATCTCACTTTCCCAATAATAGTTTCATCAATTCTTTTGAAGTAATTTCGATTTCCGGTCAAGTGATTACTTGCCCCGTTATCTAAGTACCACACATTGTCCTTCTCTGAGTTTGATTCAAAGTCTTGAGGCTTGATATTCTTTTCGTTGAGATAAACAACTTCGTGCACCATCAATTCTTCAGCTTCCTGTGTGTAAGTATTGGTGTTGTTGTTGTTGTTGTTATTTGTCTCGGTAATCTCTTGTAGCTTTAGAAGTCGGTCAGGACATGTGGATGCATAATGTCCGTTTTTATCACAGCGGAAGCAAGTGATCTTTGAGAGGTCGAAGTTTTCATAGTTCCTATCATAGTAATATCGACCTCGCCCTCTGCCACGGTTGTAGTAACGTCCTCCACGTCCATGACCTCTATAATAGCTATTGTTGTCACTGTTGGAGGAGTTTGAGGATTGATGTGATTCCATATTCGCATACATAAGCTTGTTCTGCGTTTCTGGCTCTACTTCTTCCTCCTCTTTCACTCGATCTTCATAAGTTTTGAATCTCCCGATGATATCCTCGAAACTCGTAGTCTTTAGATCAAGAACTTGTTCCAACGACGCAACAATGTGTATAAACTTCTTCCGCGGGAGACTTGACAAAAATTTCTTTACCAGCTTTGTCTCCTCAATATTTTCACCTAGAGCGGTTGACTTGGCTGCGATTTCGGATAGCTTCCCGACGAAGTCATCAATGGTGTCGCTATCTTTCATCTTCAATCATTCGAACTCAGCCATTAATGCCTGTAGTCTTGCTTCACGAACATGATCTGCCCCCATGTATCGAGATTTAATTGCATCCCAAACTTTCTTCGCAGTCTCCAATTCTCCTACTTGTAGTATGAGTGCTTCGGGTATAGATTGAAAGATTAGGGCTGTGGCCATATTGTTCTTCTCACTGTCATCAGACTCATTCTCCACCGTTTCCCATACTTTGTGAACTTTAAGCAGCACCTTGATTCTAATTGCCCAAACGGTGTAGTTCATTGCCATAAGCATCAGACATGTTATCTTGGAGGGTCCTCCTCCTTCCTTCCTTGCCACGACAATATCTCCCATTATCAAACGATCGCACAATAACCTTGAATGCTTTGATACCAAATATAGTTTGTGAGTTTCACGATTGTAGTCTCAAGAATCACAATAATAAGAATTTGCTCTCTTATTAATCTTAAGGAAAATCCTCTCAAAACCTTAAGCTATCTCTCACACAATCACACAACTCTTAAGTGATGCAACATGCTTTGCAACTCCTTATATAGAACTAGATAACTCCTAATCCTATTATTAATAATAATTTTAGATATCTCCTAATCCCTTTAATAAACCCAAACTCAATAGGATTAGGATAACTTGCACCTTAAGTTATTTTAAGCTTATCCAACAATGTCGTGATGGACCTTTCGATCACATGCTTGCTTTGGCCATGACAGACCTTTTTATCGCAGGTTGGCTTCGGCCGTTATGAATCTTTGGGTTGTAGGTGACCTTCTGGCTGAAAATGTAAATGAAAGACTAAGTAGTAAGAAATGTGTGAAATGACTAAGTAGTAAGAAAATAGTTAAGTACAAATGATAAAACGAACTAATCAAGATCATGTCCTATTGATAAATGTTAGGTCCAATTATATTATTAGCTGGAATATTATTTAAAATATCATTAATTATAATTTAACTCTAGCCACGTTTTATTTTTCTTTAACACAGAAAAACATAGAGAAGTTTACTTTCTTTTTGTATATTAAAGCAGTTTACTTTTCTTTTTGCAGAAACCAGTTGGATTATGATTTACCACGTACTACACATAAATCATTTGCAGAAACCCAGTTATAATCTTCGAACCTCGATCAAAGCTGCAAATACGAGACCACTTATGAGATTAACACTACTTTTTTTTTGTCACTAAACATACTTAAATTAAAGTCCAAAAAAGGCAAAGTCGGCCCACTAGGTGGAGGATTACACAGAAGCAGCTCTAAGGGCCTGTTTAGCCAAAGAGTCTGCTCTTTCATTGTTCTTGCGTGGAATATGAGAAAAAACGATAAAATCAAACTCAGAGGAGATTTCTTGAATATCTCTGACGATACCCACAATTTCCTTCATCTGTTGTTTGTTGTTGATTGCTGCTATGAGCGTTAAGCTGTCGGAGCAAACCCTGAGCTTTGAGAGCTTCATTGTTGCCGCCATACAGAGGCTTGATCTGACTGCTAGTGCCTCCGCAATTAGTGGGGAATTGACAAAATCTTGTGTTGTGTGACCTCGATTTTGTGCTGGATTCTGTAGCCCTGTGAAGATCCATGCGAGTCCCGCCTTTCGCTGTCCTTTGTCCCACGCCGCATCAGTTCGACATTCAATTAGGTCCTGTTGTGATCTCTGATCTTGTCGATAAGAAGGTATCTTTTTTCCTTTGGTTTGTTGAATTTGTTGAGCTTGCTTCCATTCTCTAGCTAACCCTAGTGCTTTTGCTGCGATCTCTTCAGGTGTTCGACTCTTGCCTTCAAATATTAGCGTGTTCCTTTCCTTCCAGATCATCCAACAGGTCCAGGGCATGATATTAGTCGTTACTCCTACCGGTGGGAGGCAAATCGCTTTACGGAACCGGGTGATGGCTGTTTTGAAGGTCTCATCTACAGCTATGTGAACTGTGTGTTTCAGAGGTATCTCAGCCCAGACCTTTCTAGCAAATTCGCAGAAGAAGAAAGTATGCATCGGTGTTTCAGGTTCCTTGATCTTGGACAGCAAACGTCTGAGGTCATTCCTCTTTTTTGCAGGTTCTCTCCTAGAGGTATCGCTCCTTGGAGAACTGATGATAGGGGTTTCAAGGCCCCTAATCAAATGTTGTAATATAT
>NW_013618252.1:0-129 GCF_000695525.1 Brassica oleracea var. oleracea
ACTGAGGCCATGCTGACGGCTGTCAAGGATTCTCACTCCGTGAAAGTATCAAAACTCGAGGTCGCAATAGGGGAGCTCGAGGGGGACCTCGGGAAGACGGCGAGTTCATTGCTTAAGGAGAAGAAAGCC
>NW_013618252.1:5514-5904 GCF_000695525.1 Brassica oleracea var. oleracea
CCGGCTTGCGTTGCCGACCATCTCTCCTTTCGAGAGAGACTAGTTTGTCGCCAAGCCGAGAAGGAGCAGGTTCGAGCCGGCGCCGAGTTCCCGTCCTCTTCTGCACTGGCCATTGCTCCGGGTCATGGGACCGAGGTCGTAACTCCGCGAGATACGGGAACTCTCGCAGGCTCGGTCATTCCGGATGCTTTGGCTTTACCTGCTGGATCGTCCACGACTCCGATTCTCGTCGAAGATAAGGAGAGGGCAGCTGACTCTATGCCTCCTCCTCCGGCCAGGAAAGAGATCGTTCTACCGCTGCGCGCTCCTAGTTTTGTTCCGGTTGCTCAGCCTAAGGGCCGGTAGAGGAAGTTTACCAAGGGCGGTGACGGGGAATCTTCGCAGCAAGGA
>NW_013618253.1:0-5895 GCF_000695525.1 Brassica oleracea var. oleracea
TTGATATCTTGTGAATTTACATGTTTTTAACTTCTTATTCTTGCATGGTTTGGTCATTTAGAGCATCATTTAGGCACATTTAGGTTGCATATCATTGCATTTGTACATATCAGGTGTTGGAGAGCACCATGGATGAGTTAGAGGACCATTGGAGGGATTTTGAGTCCAAAGAATGAAGATGAGTCGTCTAAGTATCCTAGCGGCCAGGCGTAGCGGCTTCATGAGGTCGCTACGAGTTCAGGACTTCAAGCGCCTTCTACAGCGGCCAGCCATAGCGGCTTCATGAGGTCGCTATGAGTTCAAGAATGCGAATAAAATCGTCTAAGTATCCTAGCGGCCACCCGTAGCGGGCATGTGAGGTCGCTACAGGCGTAGTGACCTCTGGTAGCGACCTTTTGTGGTCACTACGGAGAAAAATATCTGTTTTTATGGGTCAACCCAGGCTTGTTGGGTGAACCCAACTCGTTTTTAGTCTTCTATAACTACTTTTCAGACAGAAAAAGTGGGGATCTATCTAGTTTTTGTATGAAGAACACAAGAACTCTTTAGAGAGAAAAACTTGAATCTTTAGTTTCTTTTCTTCTTATTCTCTTGAATTTGCTTGTTTAATCCTTGTTTATCTTTATTCTCTGTTGTATCTACTTGAATATGCTTCAATCTATTATGAGATTAAGTGTTTTCATGGAGATTAGTGAGTAGTTTCCTTATGGGTTAAGGTAGATTAAGGTGATTAAGTGTAGATTTAGGGTGTTTGATTGTAGATCCTTCTTATTCCTTGCTTGTTGAGTGATCTTAATGCTATTTTAGAGTTGGCCTCTCTAAAATTGAGCTCTAGACATTTCATACCCGAAAGGTGTTTGATGAAATGTCTGAACCAACTCTCCTAAGCTTTTAACACTCTTTACCAAAGACCTTAATTTTTTTTTTTCAGTTCACAACTCTAACATAGCATCTCGAAATATACAAACGCTATTTCGGTCTGCTATTAAAACTCATTTTTCTTGTAATGATCACATGTATAGTTATTTATATTAGTAGATCTATAGAAAGTAACAAATAAGGATGAATGATCAACCTAGACACTTCTACCATGATGAGATAATAATAGAAGAAGATAGAGATTGCAACAAGCCCTCACCTTAGCCTAGATCTGCGAGATGAGATGAGAGTCGATGTAGATCTGAGTTCTATGGATCCTTACTAACCAGATCTACAAGAAAAAGAGTGGGCTTCCACCCAAACCCTAGATCAGAGATCAAGAAGAAGAAAGAGATATGAGAGATCTAAAGAGAGTGATTAGGGTTTCCTTACCCTCACCAGTTGCTGGATCTAGAAGAAAAATAGTAGAAGATTTAAGAAAACGACGAGAAGGGATCGAAACACGGCGAGATCTCCTCTCCGGTGAGATTACACGGTCGCCGGCGGTGCTCCGGTGACTCGCGGTGGCTCCGGTGGTGGTTTGGTGGCCGGCGGCTGCTCTCTCTCCAACTGGACAGGGCTTCGCTAGGTTTTGAGTCTCTGGAAAAAACCTAAGGGGCTGCCTCCTTTTTATAGAAGAGGAAGGGGAAAACCCTAGGGTTTTCTCTACATGGGCCAAATCATCACGGGCCTTGTCACTAAAAATTGGGCTCGGGCCAGGGATGTGACAACTCTCCCCCACTAAACAAGAATTCGCCCCCGAATTCACGTCAACCTCCTCTGGTACCTCATCACTCGAAAACAACTCTGGATAAAACGATCGCATCTGTGACTCTGGCTCCCAAGTCTCCTCACATATTCCATCTCTTTCCCAGCTCACACGGATCATCGTGGTCACTTTCCCTTGGACATCCATGTCTTTAATCTCTGAGACTTTAACTGGTTTGCTTTGAACTGTTAAATTGCGACTAACATCTTCTGGTGGCTGCTGTAAAATCAACTCTGGTTCTCGAACAACTTTCCTTAGAACTGACACATGAAACACATTGTGGATATCCGATAACTCTTGCGGTAACTCAAGTCGATATGCTACTGCTCCGATCCTCTCAATGATGCGATACGGTCCTAAAAATCTTGGCTTCAACTTTTTCAACTTGCGGTACTCGGCTGTTCCTCGGTAGGTTCTCATTTTCAAGTATACTTCATCTCCTACTTCAAACTCCAAAGCTTTTCTCCTCTGGTCAGCATAACTCTTGTGCCGATCGTGAGCCTCTTTCAGTCTAGACTTGAGCAATTCCACCTGTTCTATGGTTTCCTTAACCATTTCCGGCTCTAAATCTCGGCTCTCCCCCACTTCTGTCCAACATAATGGAGTTCGACATGGTCTCGCATATAGAGCCTCATATGGAGACATCCCAATGCTCGAATGGTAACTATTGTTGTAAGCAAACTCTGCCAATGGTAGAAATTGGCCCCATTTTCCTGCCCAATCAAGTACACAGGCTCTTAGCATGTCCTCAAGTATCTGTATCGTCCGCTCAGACTGTCCATCGGTCTGTGGATGATAAGCCGTGCTAAGGTGTACCTTTGTACCTAGTGCCTTCTGAAATGCCTGCCAGAATGCCGAAGTAAACTTTGGATCACGATCTGATACGATACTTACTGGCACTCCATGCAATCGTACCACCGTTTCCAGATACTTTTGCGCTAAACGATCTGCTCCATCAGTTTTCTTGATAGCTAGAAAATGTGCAGATTTGGTGAGTCTATCCACAATTACCCAAATCGCGTCCTTATTCCCAGTTGTTATTGGTAGCCCAGTAACAAAATCCATTGTCACCATATCCCACTTCCATTCGGGTAATGGTAACTCTTGTAAAAGCCCGCTTGGTAATTGTCTTTCTGCTTTAACCATCTGGCAAGTCTGACAATGCGAAGTCCAAGTAGCAACATCCCGCTTCATACCTTCCCAATGGTAATAGCGTTTCAAGTCCTGATACATCTTAGTGCTTCCTGGATGGATAGAAAACTGAGAGTTGTGCGCCTGTCTCAAGATCTCGTCCTTCAGATCCTTACTATTCGGCACACACACCCTATTTTTGAATAGATAAGTTCCATTTGTGGTGGTGCAATATCCAACAACCTCCTTTGAAATCATTCTCTGCAATGACTCATCTCCTTGTTGAGCTTTACTGATCCTTTCTAACAAATCTACTTGATCTAAGGCATCCAATGCAGCTGTCCTATCCTCAACAGTAGTAGCACATAACCGTAAACTAGCCAAAGTAGCAACCAACTCTTGCACCTCTTTTGCCTCCAAGACGTCGACCTTACGCCTGCTGAGGGCGTCGGCCACTTGGTTTGCTTTTCCTGGGTGGTAGACGATATCTAGATTGTAATCCGCTAATAACTCTATCCATCTGCGTTGTCTCAGGTTCAGGTCTCCTTGGGTAAATATGTACTTCAAACTTTTGTGATCCGTGAACACTTGCACCTTCTCTCCATAGAGATAAGACCTCCAAATCTTAAGGGCAAACACAACTGCACCTAACTCCAAATCATGAGTCGGATAATTGACCTCATGCGGTCTCAGTTGTCTTGATGCATAAGCGACCACTTGCTTCTCTTGCATAAGCACACATCCCCGTACTTCTCTTTATCCCTTGGAAAACTATTCTCCCTTCAGTCCTAGGGATGTAGACGCGCGTCTTTGGGCAATCCATCACGGCCTTGTGATATGTCAACCAATCCATGCCTAAGATCACCTCGTAGTGGTTTAACTCCATCTCCACCAAATTTCCATTAAGCTCAATGCCTTCTATGACGATGGGGACATCCTCATACGTTCCAATAGACCTCATTAACTCGGTCCCTGCGGTTTCTATTCCTTTAGCGTTCGAAATGAACATGCCCTCAAAGGTCCAACACTTTGTCAAAGTGGGAGACACAAAACTATGTGTTGCGCCAGTATCAAATAAGGCATGGGCATTTATTCCCCCAACTAAAACCGATCCTACACAATTTGAACTATGTCTAAGTCTACTATACTTGGACCAAACAAGACTTATAAGTAAACATCTAGACAAGTAGGTATAGGAAACATACCAACGATCGGTTCTCCTTCTTCGTGGTCCCCGACTACGAAGGCTCGTCCAGCCACATCTTGTCTTTTTGGTGGTGGCGGTAACTGCTCATTGTGCCCAGCTCCCTGCTGCGGTGCTCCCTGCTGCGGTGCTCCCTGCGCTGGCATACGACATGCATTCGAAGTGTGTCCTTCTCTGTTACAACGGTAACATCGAACATTCGGTGGGAATCTACAATCCTTTACGTGGTGTCCTTTCTTATTACACCTATGGCAAGTTACTCCTCCTTCACTTTTTGCGGCTTGTGGTGTATTAGCGACTTCCCAAGTTCGCTTGGTCGCCTTTGACTGAGTGCTCCTTGTAAGCTTGCTTTCTTCTTCCAAGCCAATCTCCTGTAAAGCTGATGTCTCAACAAGTTCCGCAAAACAGTCATACTTTCTAAGGGAACACCTGTTCTTCAAATCAACCCTTAGTCCATTCATGAATTTGCGAATCAGGTCTTGCTCATCCATGCGTCTGCGGGCGAACCTTCTCAAACGATTGAACTCTTCCTTATACTATTTCACTGTCATGTTCCCTTGGCGCAGATTCTCAAAGTCGTTCTCCATCTTGTCTGTAGCCTCAGGGGGAACATACTCTCGGGTGAACTCATCCTTAAAGTCCTCCCAAGTCAACTCATAGCGTCCTCGTGCTAATTCCACGACACCTTCCCACCATATCATGGCTTCGTCTTTCAGGTAATGAACAGCCAATTCCCTACGGAACTCAGCTGGACATCTGGCTGCATCCAAGTTCTTCTCCAGCTTCCTCCTCCAGTTATCTGCAGAGGTGGCACTGGCCTTCCCACTGAAATGATCCATTTGCATGTCCCTCATGTACTTCATCACTTCCCAGTAGGTGGGTCCACGAACATGAGCTGGCACAAACGGTGGTGGCGGAGGCGGATGACGGTGACACACTCCAACACCCGGTACATAACCGCGAGCATCAGCCTGGTGTGGTGTTCCATCAGCGGATTCTTCACGCATTTGATCTCCAAAACGCTCACGGTATCTTTGCAACTCTGCCATCATTTCGGCATATCCTGCTGGTTGGTCACTCTGCTGACTCCCCTTTGTTGAGCTTCCACCATCAGTCTCAGTGTTAGTTCCATTCACACTTTCCACAGAATTGGTCGGGCTAGCTTCCCGAACCACACGTGTTGCAGTGCCTCTTCCCCTAGCGGTTCTTCTTCCTCTTGGTGCCATCCTGTTCACGCAAAACTAACACTTAGAACTTTTTCCTGTTTATGAATGACGAATGAATGAGTTCAAAGTAAAGGAGTGGTCTCGATGGTGCTCTTGACCTAACTTTTAAAATCCCCATTTATCCTTCTTTAAAATCCAAACCAACTTTAAAAATCCGAAATTTTTTAAAGATCTTAAACTTTATTCCGATAGGAACCGGACAAAAAAACGTTTCCTCTCTACAGCCTCCCAGGTTAGGACGGGGGCTCTAACCTCAGCTATGATACCACTTGTCACACCCATATCTCGCTTAACCGAGACGGCATGAATTCACATTGCCTTCACCAATAAAAATACTTAAATAGGCCAATGCGAATCTCATTCCCAAGGATCAAATTCAAATGTTTTACAAAAACGTAC
Source organism: Brassica oleracea var. oleracea (assembly GCF_000695525.1). Taxonomy (NCBI): domain Eukaryota; kingdom Viridiplantae; phylum Streptophyta; class Magnoliopsida; order Brassicales; family Brassicaceae; genus Brassica; species Brassica oleracea. The sequence continues at coordinate 5,648 of NW_013618253.1, forward strand.
TAAAACGAATAGGAAACGCTTAAAACCAAATCACTAAGTCTTAAAATAAAATAACTTAAAGAAAACCAAACACCCGAAAACCAGCACCACACCGAGACGATCACTCCTGCACTTCCTCGAACTCACCTGAAAAAGAAAGGAGGGTTGAGTATTTCGACCAATACTCAGTGAGGGAAGCTCCAGGAGCCCCGAAATCAATCACCAACAATCATCACACAACATAGCATAAGCATCTAACTTTAACATTC
>NW_013618254.1:0-5891 GCF_000695525.1 Brassica oleracea var. oleracea
TTTTTTCTTTCACGTTTTTTGTTGTTGGTGTGTTTAAAATGATGTTCAAACATCCATATTTATATGAAATTTCGAATCTGGTAGTTGTAATTTTCCTATGAATTTACGACGAAAATTAATTAGGTGGGAAAAAAAAACGTGTAACACCTACAAAGTTGGTGGATTCAAAATTTCCTCGCTAAATACACGTAAACTATTTCCTCGTAAATAACACGCAAAGTTTACGTCGTATTTACGAGGAAATAGTTTTTTCTCGTAAAATACTCGTCAAATTACATCCACTTTACGACGAAACACTTTTGTCGTTACGTTACAAGGAAATAACGATAACTTTAGTTTTCGACGTAAATTTACGAGGATTGTTTTTCCTCGTTAAATTTCCTCGTTAAGCATGTGTTTTCTTGTAGTGAGCAGAATCTGACTAAAGCACTGAGAATTACTCAGATCCCAAGATGAAAAACAGTGCTTCCTGTAAATTTAAGGTTAAGCAGTGGCTTTTAATGAGATAAGACCATGACCTTCATATATGTGTATATAAAGTATTACAGGGTACTTTATTGTATATATGTTAGGTTCACATGGCAATCACCTAGTGAGTGTGAAATGGGGCCGTTTCTAGGAGGATGAAGTTCAGGCTATACTCTCCAAATTCACTCATGACTCCCAGGCAAGTTCATGGCCAAAACGAACACAATAGAGAACTTAACTCTACGAGAAAACGCAGCTGTGTTATATCTGCTGTCTCGGTTTACACAAAACTTCGGGTGGTTCAAGACATCAAGTTCACCTCCTGAAATGTAGATCCGGCAGGTATTAACAATAAGTGGTTCAAGGCTGACATACGCTACTATTTCAGATGCAGTTAGTTTTTCGCTTATACTCTCGAAAAGTCCGGCTGTCTAGTCTATTGTTAAGTCTAGTCAGTTGAGTCTGCATAGTCTAATCGAGTCTGCATTGTTTAGAGTAATTTCTATTCATGTGGGGGATTGTTGGAACTATTTTTTATAAGCCTAATGGGCTGAGTAAAAAATTGAATAAATTTGAATAGAATTTTTATAAGCTTAATGGGCTGTGTAAAAATCTGTTTCTTATGAAGTAATATGGGTATTTGAATTATGGAAAAAAGAGAAATCTTACAAAATTACTCTCAAATAATTATGGTAAGTTTCCAATATTATTTAAGAGTAATGTAAAGATTGCGTTCAAATAGTTGTAGAATATTTTTTCTATAATGTGTTTGGATAAATGTAAAGTTGCGTCCAAATAATAATGAAATACTTCTCAATTAATTATGTTATGTTTTTATAATAATTATGGAATACTTCTATTCAAGAATATTTTTTTATTTTTTCGCAAGATTATTTCTTGGTGATCAAGTAACCCATACCCATATAAATAGACACCTAGTCTCTTCATTCTGAATACACAGAAAAAGCAAAAGCACCAAAGCTTCCAGCAAATAATCTCTCTTAGTTTTTTCTAGTTTTTAAAGTAAATGTCTCGAGAATATTCGTAGTAGTTACAGTTCATTAGATTCTGTTTCGGGTGTTGCGAAACAGTCTCGTCACGGTTGTATCCTGAGATTCATAGATCGCATTCAAATCGTCACACAATATGGGCGATTTATTGAGTTAAGGAAAGAGATCAAATCTCGATTCCATGAATTCGTCTATTTCCTTAACGATTTCTTAAACGTTTTCTATCTTTATCTTATCGTTTATATCGATTTCTGTTTCGTGATTTTCGATCAGGATTTTCGCGGTCCTACATGATCAAAGTGAGACTGAGCTTATACTTTATACCATCTTTTATTTACAATTCTGCTATATAGACTGTTTAATTACTATAGCCTGCATCTGAGAATATAGAGGGGTTATAAAATGATAAAAGAGATGCGTTTCAGTTTCTTATTTTGTTTCCGAAAGATTCTTTATTTTTTTGCCATCAACGAAAAATTCTTTAATTATTAGAAACTGGAGTATCACCTCAAAAAGATTTCCAACAGGTCCATGGTCACATATAATAACATAGTCAGTTGTTCTACCATGGTTTGGCGCTAACTTAGTTGACAAAAAGGTTCCATTACTTTCTTAACTAGTTTGTGTCTAACCATTTGAGGTGCAACTTTTCCAAGAGGATATCATGGAAAGAAAACAACAGTGTAACATATTATCAATATTTTGGGGGAGATTTATTTTGATATTTTAAAGATATGTCAAGTGATGAAATCAAATGGTGAAGATAGGTTTCAAGTCTTGGCTATAAAATATATTGACATGAAGAAGTTTTTATCTACCAAGGTCTGCCAAAGGTTAAAGCAAATCAAGTAAGACCTACCAAAATGAACAGCATCCACAGAGTTACAGTAAAAACATACATATAATTAGCTTTCATAGTAAGCCAAGGGTATTTGGCTACTAGAGTAAACTTGTTCTATTCTGTTTCTTCTATTGATAACCTATTGTAATGATATGTTTCAGATCTAAGGAAATTATTCTCTCCTTCTCTCTCTTACATTTTGAACTCTCTCTCTCTCTCTCTCTCATTTTCTTTATGTTCTTCATTCTCCACAAACTAATATTCTACTACATCTCATATTCTCACAATTCTAACATGGTATCAGAGCCTTATAAGCTCCTGAACCTCACAAACGCTTCCGAAAGTCTATCTCTTTCTCAGATTTTCTTCATAATCTGTTGGATTCATCCTTTTATCCACTAGTCCAAAGGTCTTCCAAGAGAGAAGAACCTTACCAACACTAAAGATAGATGAGTATACCTTATTATCTGGAACTCAAGAAAGCTTCAGCCATATCCGGAAAGCTTCATCAAGTCCATTCTATCTCAAAACTAGTAGGAACAGTCTATTGTCCACTGGTCCATATCTCTCCATGAGGGAGAACTCAAACATGGTGTTGGTTCCAGAGTACAAGAAGGCCAACAACATAAGAAGCGCAATATGCGAAGAAGAAGTGATTTAAATCTTGTTAGGAATGAAGTCAAGGAGTTTGAACATCCATCGATTCAAGGAAAAACCATGTACTCATCTGTCATTGGTGGTTCAAATGAAGGAGGAACATGGAGAAGTACTGATAGTGCAGCCAACACTGATGGTCCAGCGACCATGAGTGACCTACATGCCTTTATCAAAGCCTTTTTCTCATCCAAGAAGGCTGGTACACACTGTCTTGACTCTAAACCTATCATTATAGATTCAGAAGCAAGCCATCATATGATTAGTGATAGGAACTTGATTAGTGATGTCCAGCCTGCCCCAGAGAATGTTCTTATAGCAAATGGTGATAAGGTTAAGATATAAGGGATAGGGAACTTTAGGTTGTTTGATAGGGAATCAACTGCCTTGTATATGCCTCAGTTTACATCAAATCTGCTATCAGTGAGGAAGGCTACGGTTGATCTTAGTTGTCAGGATGTCTTCAGACCAGATGAGGTTGAATTTCAAGACTTAAAGACAGGCCATGTGATTGGAAAAAGGCATGTTCACAACGAACTTTATCATCTTCAGAAGACAGGGGTGTCTGGACCATCTACTTCTCGTTGTTTGGCCAGTGCCTCCAGCGGGGTTGATAGCACATTATGGCATGCTAGGCTGGGACATTCTCATACCAGAGCCCTAAACCTGATGCTTCCAGGTGCGGTCTACAAGAATGATAATTGTGAAGCTTGAATATTGGAGAAGCATTGTAGAATAGTCTTCCCACAGTCTAGCACCATATATGAAAGATGTTTTGACCTTGTTCACTCTGATGTATGGACTGCTCCGTGTGTGTCCAGAGAGAACCACAAATACTTTGTCACCTTCATTCATGAGAAGTCCAAATACACTTGGTGACACTGATTCAGTCTAAGGACAGGGTTTTGGAAGCTTTCAAGAATTTTCATACCCATATATGCAACCATTTCACTGCCAAGCTGAAAAATCTAAGGTCAAATAATGGTGGAGAGTATACAAGTCTGACATTCAAGCAAAATCTTGCTCAACATGTGATTACTCACGAGACAAGTTGTCCTTACACTCCTCAACAGAATGGAGCTGCTGAGAGGAAGAACATACACTTGATGGAGGTAACAAGATCAATGAACACCAATGTTCCAAAAAGATTCTGGAGTGATGCTATGATTTCTGCTACTTATCTGATCAATAGGACTCCAACTAAAGTCCTCAACGACCTGTCTCCATTTGAGGTCCTAAACAAGACCAAGTCATCTTTGGACCACATGCATGTGTTTGGGTGCCTCTGTTTTGTGATGATACCCGAGGAGCAGAGGAACAAGCTTGATGCTAAAAGCTCAAAGACTATGTTCATTGGTTACTCTCCAACTCAGAAGGGGTATAAGTGCTATAATCCGAAGTCAAGAAGGGTTATTGTCTCAGGGGATGTGAAGTTTGTGGAATCAAAAGGGTACTATGATAAGAAGAGTTGGGAAAGCCTTCAAGATCTATCACAAGGACCTTCAGATAAGGCAAACAACTTGAGAATTATTTTGGAAAACTTAGGCATTAGCCATCCTCAGACCAGTGGAGTACCAACAACTTCTACAACACCTCTAGATGTTGATGAAGATGCACCAAGGGTAGAAACATCCCATCCTAATCCGGAAGGAGGCAATGAACCTGAATCACAACAACAAGAACAACAACAAGATGATTCAACCGCAACACAAGATCAAGATGGAGCTGAATTTGATCAGTCTAGTGAAGATCAGTGTAGTGGAGAACAAGGGTAGGAAGTGGCAGTGGTAGAAGTGCAACAGATTCAACCTTTAAGAAGAAGAACTAGAGAGAAGAAACCATCCAAGTGGGTCGACACAAAAGTATACTTCAACAGCAATACAATGGCTCATCCTATCCAAGCAACCTGTTCTTTGGCGAGTTACCCTCAAGAGCAGATAGTATTTATCAGCAATCTGGATCAAGAGTACATTCCAAAGACTTATGAAGAGGCAATGGAACTTGATGAGTGGAGAGATTCAGTTAGAGATGAAATCAATGCAATGATCGAAAATGACACTTGGTATGAAACTGACCTTCCCAAAGGAAAGAAAGTAATAACAAGTCTCCTTCTCTTCACCATCAAGTACCTAGCTGATGGGAAACCAGAAAGGAAGAAGACAAGGCTGGTTGCAAGAGGATATACTCTAGTCTATGGAGAAGACTATCTGGATACCTTTGCACCAGTAACTAAACTCCACATTATAAGGATTCTTCTTTCCTTGGAAGTCAACTTGGAGTGGTATTTATGGAAGATGGATGTTAAGAATGCTTTTCTCTAAGGAGAATTGGAGGATGAGGTTTACATGAGGCCACCTCCTTGTTGAGAAGAGGTGATAAAGAGTGGATACATTGATAGACGAAGAGTATTGGGGCAGTGAGTAACTTTGGAGATTTACCACGGTAACTTTAGTTTTACTGTGGTAACTAAGCTAAAGGCTTGGGAAGTTACCTTTCAACCCTTTGGAGAGTGTAGCACGTCCAAGGAGCAGTCTGGATAAGGAAGGATTGGTTTGGATAAGGTCTGGTCATAGCTGGAAAGGTAAAGCTACTTTACAGCCTGTCCAAGCATGTGAAGCCTCTCAGCCAAGTATTTCAAACCAGAATGGCCAGCTAGCTTTGACTACACATGCTTTGAGTCCCATTTCGAAATCCCTTTGTATTAGTCTTATCTCTTCATATATAACTTGTATCTGAGACATTAAATCAATTAATGGAGTTTTGAGTCTCTCTCTTGTTCTTATTCTCTCTAAAACTCTTATTCTCTTAAACATTATACAAATCACTCAGATTAATTATTAAACACACTTTAAACACAAAAGTGTTTATGGTATCAGAGCCAGGTTGCGCAAAGGGGAGAGTGTGTTTGATTCTTGTTT
>NW_013618255.1:0-246 GCF_000695525.1 Brassica oleracea var. oleracea
AGTCGTGGATGGAGATTTCGATCTCATCCTAGCTGACCTGAAATCCATGTGCCTCCTTCCGACGTGTTCAGAAGGCCCTGAGGGGAAGCGACGGGTGAGGAGGGAGCGTGAACTCTGAGGATGACTTTGGTTAGATCTCTTGCGGGATATTTTTTTTTTTATGTTTGATGTTTCGGCCTTAAATGGCCTTATTTCGTGTTTCGGGACTGGCCGTGTGTGGCTTTGAATCCCCGCCGCTCTGCGGCT
>NW_013618255.1:5784-5889 GCF_000695525.1 Brassica oleracea var. oleracea
AGACGGCGAGTTCATTGCTCAAGGAGAAGAAAGCCAGGAAGGCCAAATCTTCGCGAGGTCGTCGTCTTCAGCGTCAGATTGAGAATGATGCAGGATTAGTGAGCC
>NW_013618256.1:0-163 GCF_000695525.1 Brassica oleracea var. oleracea
CTTTGCATGTTCATGTGCTCCAACATTTGCTTGATGTCGTCACCTATGTCCAACTCTTCCATGGTCTTGATATCTGCAAATCGAGTTGGAGGCCACAATACACCATTCTTCAAATGCCCATATAGCTCATCTTCAGCTGGTGTCTTGGTTCTATCCCTCTCAG
>NW_013618256.1:218-824 GCF_000695525.1 Brassica oleracea var. oleracea
TTGGTCTTCTTCAGTGATGTCTTCATTCTCCTCCTCTTGGGGAAGAGCTACCCCCTTGCCTTTCAGTTCCTTTGACCTTTTGGAGTGGGCTGACCTTCTACCACCAGCATCCACATTCTCAGCTGTGGCGACTTGCTTGCCTTCTCTCTTCTTTGCAGCCAATACTTGCTGCCTAGAAGTTCCTCCCGGCGTAGATACTGAGGATAGAGACTTCCCATGTCTAGCAGTCTCTTGCCTTGCAAGCTCTTGTTTCTCGGCTTCCATTTTATGTTGGTCCTTTCTCCCCATTTGTACCTAAAAATTTCAAACTGAGTGGGTTAGACCCGAGTGACGCGGGTAGAAGGGGACACCAGGACCCGCGTTGCGCTCCCTGCGTGACATTGTCTTCGATCGCGTTCGTCGTGCGAGCGGGAAGAGCAACCCGCATGACTCCACCCCGCGTCAAGCCATCGACGAAGCGACGCGGGTAAGGCAACCCGCGTGGGCTAACCCGCGTCGGAACGTCATATCCAACCAAGCTCGTGCGAATGGGTAGAGGAAACCGCGTGGGATCTCCCCGCGTGATATTCATCCATCCCACCCCTTTTTTTTTTTTTTTTTTTTTTT
>NW_013618256.1:5565-5873 GCF_000695525.1 Brassica oleracea var. oleracea
GGCATTGAGACCAATAGCCCTTGAACCTCTCCCATGCTTCACTGAAACTCTCTAGACCTTTCTGTTGAAACCCAGAGATTTCGTTCCTGATCTTAGCTGTCCTTGAAGTAGAGAAGAACTTGTCTAGGAAAGCTCTCTTACACTCTTTTCAAGTGGTGACAGTGTCACTTGGAAGAGTCTTCTCCCATTGGTGTGCCTTGTCTCTCAAAGAAAAAGGGAACAGCTTCAACTTGAAGGCATCTTTAGAAACACCATTTGTCTTGGACAAGACACAATACTTATCAAACTTGTACAAGTGATCAAAAGGG
>NW_013618257.1:0-5856 GCF_000695525.1 Brassica oleracea var. oleracea
AAAAAAAAAAGTATTCAAGATCTGGTAAATTTGATTTTAATAGTCACACTTTGACATTTATGGACATATAAATGATCAGTCAATCCATTTAAAAACTTAATGATAGATTCCTTTTTCTTGTTAGAGTTATTTAAGTAAAAGCCTGCCCTATCTGCTCAAATGTGTACTCTTTTTTTTTTGTAGGTACATGGCAGGGGTGTTAACCTTGACACTGTTGAAAAGATCTTACTGGATAGCGAAAAGCAGTACAAAGGTAGTTTAACTATATCATGAATCTTGATATTTCTGAAAAGTTCTTAGAAGAAATTACCTCCATTTAGTTTTCTCATGATTTATGTCCATAGTCCCACGCAAAAACAAAAATCTGTATGTTTTCTATGAACTGTTCCTCCTGCTAGATGCTATAATTTGTTTTCACTGTCAAGTTTCAGGGTAAGTGCTTCTCTAGAAAATAATTGAATGCTGAATTCTATGTTACTGAAGGAAGGCTATTATTTATACTGTTATTACCATCTAATTTTTAATGCAACCTAAAACAAAAATGGTGGTCAATGATGAAATCATAGGCATATTAATTCTTTTTGGCTATTGCTTGCAATCATGCAAAGCTGTTCTAATCGATTTTCAGGATATATATATGCTTGGAATAATTAGTGAATTCAGTTTACGTTTTTTTGGAGAATCCAATCCTGTATTTCAATTTTCACATGACATGGATATGTCGGCTCCAAAATTATTTCATTCATGTTCCTGTTCTTTTTTTGTTAATTACTTAAAAATGAATCATTTTCAGCGCTGTCAGCTGAAAACTTTTCACTGGAGAAGGCTGAGGTGTGGTCCACAGATAATAAAAACTTCGATGGATGGATTTGTCAGCTTGTGTACTGTATGATCTCGTTATGTGAGGATGTCCCAATAAGGTATCTGTTTGGTTCCTACCTACCTTAATTATCCAGTTACAATATTCAAGTAAAATCTTTCACTCAGTGGATCATTGTTGCTGCTTTGTCTGACACAGGTTATGCCAGAATATAGCAATGCTGAAAGCTGAAATTTCTGAGCTTTTGTTTCCAAGTGTTATTGTTAGTCTTGCAGGAAGGGTAGGGACTGATGTCAATTTACACGAACTAATTACCTCACAGGTGTGGCTCCTATTTTAATCACTGTTTCAACCAAATTCACTTCTCTCGTGTACTTTGCCTTCCCCATTTAGTTTTCTTTTATTGTACAGCAGAATAAAACCACTGCAGAGAATTATTTGTCACTTTTGTTAAAGCTTGTAATCCCCATTGGGCAGGTGAAAGAGCACATCTTCGTCGATTCAAACAAGCTAACAAAGTCGAAGCAGGTCATGTTAAATACCCTGAATGAACTGCGGATGTGTTATGTCCTTGAAAGATCAACTTTTTCTGGGCAAACTAAAAGAGAAAAGGTTAGGGTAACTGAAAAAGATATGCTATTCATGGGGAGTAAATAAGGACATTCTGCTATTTGTATCCCCTTTATAGTGAAATCTGATATCAGATTAGTTTGTTCATATAAAAAGATCATTACGAAATATGCGAGATTACCAAAATCAAACGTCTGAAATTTTCTTGCAGAATACCAAGCATTCTAACTACAGTTCTAGATCTAGCTCCAGCGCTGCTAAGATTAGAGATGTGGAAACAGCTAATGGTATGGCAGCGTCCATAACTGCAAATTGGGACAAGGTGTACTCTTTATTATATGAACTTTAGTTACTATATGTATTGTTATGAGGAAGAGCATTGCTGATCCATGCAATATTTCATGTGTTTGGAATTATCAGAAATTTCCTTCTCAAAGTGTTTTATCATCCTACTAAGATTACAACTATATTTAACCCAAAAAGAAGAAGATTTATAACTATTGGCAATGGCACATCTTTCCCGTTGTTGCATTATGATAGCCTTGTTTTAATTTGTGTTTATGTCATACAGAAGAATTTTTTACTTTCAGATGATCGATTGAGGTTTAATAAATTTATAAAACAAAGTTATCCCTGTCAGCTGTGTGCTATCTTTTTTTTTGTGCTATATTTTTGATTAACCCCATTAGTATTAACTGTCTCATATAGTTTTTCCTGTTAAATATGTGTGTATCCTTCCATATGGCGCTGGTTGGCTCATCAGTATTCCTCTTGAAGTTATAATTTCAAGCATGTGTTACTGTTCTTTACCTCTTGTTTCGTTTGTTGATCAGGTATATTGGCTTTCCATTGATTATCTTGTTGCTGCCAGATCAGCAGTAGTGAGTCATCCTTTTTCTTTCAAATCATTAACCAATTTCTGAAAGTAGAGGCTCTAAAGTTATTTGCAATATATATTTCTCTTTGTTCTTCCCAGGTTTGTGGTGCATATTTGACCGCCGCCATGTATGTTGAGTACTGGTGTGAGGAGAAATTTGGCAGTCTAAGCCTCGGAGATCCTGATTTTTCTTATCATGATATGGTAATTCATGTTATCCATTCGGGATCATTGAACTTACAATATTTTACTCAGGCTCTTCCATGGTTTTCATTGTCCTAACTAAATAGTTAATAGGCATTGTCGTTTATGCTTAATGTCTAATTTGTAATCATGGATCATTGTCATATATGAAACTTTCATGGGATGCATTTTACAAAATTGCAAATGATTTGTTCTTCATGTAGAAAAGGGGCTTACAAATAAGAGTTTTCTTGCAATATTTCATGTGGAAAATAATTTTGTTTTGTTTGTGCTGCTTTCTAATGTTTCCTTTCCTTTGTGGCTAACAGTTACCGGATCACGTTGAGATACTTGTGTCTGCAATAACAAGAATAAATGAGCCTGACAGCTTGTATGGGGTTATACATTCCAACAAGGTTCGATTCTGATACTAAAAGCGCGTCCTATAGAGTACATGTCGGATAAATGTTTGGAATTCGTGTCAAATGGAAACGGTTTGCTAGTCATGAAAGTGGTTAAATTAGTTCTTCCGTTACCTATTGTAAGAATATTGTGTGAAGACTGATATGATTCCGCTGCTGATATCAGATGAGTATACACTAACTAAAATGAAACGTGATAGGTTAAGTCTTTTCTTTATTTATTTTTACTGCTGAACAATGAAAAACATTTCCGTCTAGAACCAAGGATTTTCAAGAAGAAATGAAGTAACTAAATCACATGCAGTACTTTTTGATCTTTTTCTGGTTTCATATATGTGAATAACACTTCCTGTTTCTTGTATATGGATGCAATCTGAAAGTTGTCTGCTCAAATAACCACATTTGAGCATGAGGGAAACTGGAGTAGAGCACTTGAGTACTATGACTTGCAAGCACGTTCACAGAAAATAGTGGTGCCTGGTAGCCTTCCTGAAAACCAAGGGGTGGAACATTTTCAGCCAACAACTAGTGCACAACATTCTGTTTTTGGCGAAGGGGAGGTCCAGAGACAACCTTTCAAAGGGCTCATTAGGTCTTTGCAGCAGACAGGCTGTATGCATGTTCTCGATCTGTATTGCCGGGGCTTGACTTCCCGAGAAGGCTCCTTTCAGTATGATCCAGAGTTTATCGAATTGCAGGTATGCATCCTGATTTGGTTAAGGTTTCTTCTATTCTCAAACCTGGACAAGGTTGTTGGTTAATTCATATATATTTCATGGGATAAAGAAACAATATGATAAATCAGAGATTTTCAGGGGTTGCTTGGCAGCTATATTTACCAAATTGTGAAATTTTGGTTAGATAGTTGCCCCAAATTCTGTTTTGACAATTAACTAATCGAACTCTACGCAGCTGTCATACTATAGTTGTGTGGTGCTTATGTGATAATTCAGTTGAAAATTGGATTCTTGCTTGCAGTATGAGGCTGCATGGCGTGCAGGAAAATGGGATTTTTCTTTACTCTATCCACAAACGCACTCTCCACCTATGCAACATGTCAAGAACAATAATTATCATGAAAATCTGCACGGGTAACACATATTTTACTCTTACCAATGATGCTATTCTTAGCCATTAGATTATTCCCTGTTTGTAGCTCTTGATTACACCAAATTTACTTGACATCTTATCGACACTGACTTTGCCGTGGTCTTAGACTTTTATTTAAAATGAATGATGTGTTACATATGAGTTTTAGAATAGATTAGTTGAAACCACTATAATTGTTGGTCTTACTTTCCTGGGCCATGTCCTAGTATCAATAGTCAGTTGAAATGAAGTCCTTCGTTTTCGAAAAGTCTTATTCATTGCCAATGAGACACTAGCTCCCATCTTACATGTTTACTTCTCAGTTGTTTGAGAGCTTTGCATGAAGGGGATTGCAATGGGTTTCATGGAAAACTGAAGGATGCTAAGAAGGTAATGCATGATTTCAGTTTATCACCATTGGATTTGAAGGCTACAAGCTTCTGTGTTAAGAATCTTTGGTTTTGCTCTGTTTCAGGAGCTTGTATTGTCCATTTCCCGTGCAAGTGAAGAAAGCACTGAATTTATATACTCGGCAGTAGTGAAACTTCAGGTATATATGTTTAGATTGACACTAAAGTACATCATATTTTCCATTACATTTTTCATCATCTTGTCATTTGGATTCCATTCTACTCCTTATTGCTCATGTCTTTATTTTGATAATGGTACCCTCTCTGTGAATGCCAAACTTCCTTTTTTGGTTAAGGTCATCTTGATTTTGCCTAGCCAATTACTCAACATGTGCTGTCAGGTTTGATCGATGAAATCTTAAATAACTGCAAGTTATGGTGTTGCGAGTTCCAAAACTTTTACTATGTCGTGATGCTCACCTTTTAAAAAAGTACCTCTGCATCTCAAGATTTCCTCATAAAACATTATCCCTTACTAAAGATTTCATCTGTTGAGTGATTCCTAAACTAAACTTGAATTTTCAAGCCGTGGAATTTGTTAATGCAAGCTACATGTTATTTTAGAAGGAAAATATATATAAATTGCTTAAGATTTTAGGTCTCTTTGGTAAACAATGGTTTTGAATTTCTATATGGGATCGCTTTCGTGATTTTTGATAATTTATCATGTCCAGATTCTTTATCATCTTGGACTAGTTTGGGATCTTCGCTGGACGACGTCTTCACATGAAAGTATGCATGGCTATCCAGTCAAACAAATGGCATGTGCAGACCCTGTGACGCCAACAATGGAGCAGGTATTTTCCTTTGAAACATATTTTTCAAGTGGTTGTTCACTAGCTTCTAGCAAATGACTGGCGCTTTAAGAATTTATATTATTAATAGCAAGTCGAAAAAGAAAAAATATAAGATCTTTCATGTACAGTTAGATTTTAGTTGGGATATTCATGTGTTGAAAAATTCATGTGTCGGTGTCCTGAGGAGATTTTAAAATATGAACTACAGTTTTCTTGGCTGAATAAGGATTGGATCTCTATTACTACACAAACTCAGTTCCACATGAATTTGTTGGAGCCATTAGTCGCATTTAGGCGAGTCCTCCTCCAAATCTTGGGATGTGAGCAATGTACCATGCAGCATCTTTTGCAGTCTGCTTCCTTACTTCGCAAGGTATGTATGAAAAGCTACCACTTCACTTGTAGTAAGATGCCTGCAAGAAACACATTATCTTGTTGTTTTCAGGGATCAAAGTTTTCTCATGCAGCTGCGTCTCTGCATGAGTTCAAGTTCCTTTGTGCAAAAAGTGATGGAGGACAACCTGTTCCAGATTGGCTTGGAAGGGTACATTTTAACTTTCCATGTTTTGTTTAATTGTACATATTTCTTTCTACGTAGTTTTTTTCCTTACTGAGACTTATGAAAGTGAGACAAGACTTACAATTGGAAAAATTATGATTGTCATCTAATAGTTGTTACTTAAGTAAA
>NW_013618258.1:0-631 GCF_000695525.1 Brassica oleracea var. oleracea
GAGCAAACGTGGTTCCTCGCTAATTCGTCGTAAAGCCTCTTTTACGATGAACTCACAAGGAAAACCGTCCTCGTTAAGATTATGTTTTCTTGTAGTGTTAGGCCAACTCAACGTTGGTCATAAAATGCTCATAACATATATAAGTAAACTAACATGTTTCGCATAAGCATTGCATGTGTGTGCGCCGTGACAATGAGTGTGTGCATCGGTGAACTAATAAAGAATCGTTGAGTAGAACTTAGAAATATTGAACATAGATCATCTCCAAATGGTTTATTTCATTTTCTTTTTCCAAATAAAATAATTTTATAACAAAATTGAATTCTATTTCAATAGTATTCTATTTTATAGTGAACAAAAATAAATGAATTACTCTATTTGTATAGCAAACAATTTTTTTTTATTAGAATTAAAGTTAGATTAGAGCTGTTTTATTGTAAATTTTATTTTTTAAATTGAAAAATAGAATGAGATTAGAGATATTCTCAATGTAAAAAAAGTTTTTTTTTGGGGGGGACAATAACCGAAACATTAGAGATATTCTCAATGTAAAAGAAGTTTTTTTTTTTGGGGACAATAACCGAAACAGCAGAAACCAGTGGATTCACGATCACCAAAATAAAGAAAGGGG
>NW_013618258.1:1571-4052 GCF_000695525.1 Brassica oleracea var. oleracea
GTTTAAGGTACCTGGAGGACCAAAAAAAGCGTGTCATATCCAAAGATCTTGTGAAGCTACAGCCTCCAAGACAATTGTCGGCTTTCCTGATCCACGTGTGTACTGTCCTTTCCAAGCGGTTGGGCAATTCTTCCACTCCCAATGCATACAATCGATGCTTCCTATCATCCCCGGAAAACCGCGTACCTCTCCAATATCGAGTAGTCGTTGAAGATCCTCTGGAGTGGGTCTTCGTAGATACTCATCTCCAAATAACTGTATTACGCCTTCTGTGAAATTGGTTAAGCATGAAAGTGATGTGCTTTCACCAAGTCAGAGATATTCGTCAACGGCGTCAGCCGCAGAGCCGTAAGCAAGCAAACGAATAGCTGCCGTACACTTTTGTAGTGTTGATAGACCTAACCTTCAGACTGCATCTCTTCTTTGTTGAAAGAATGGAACATTTTCTGAGAGGGTGTCGACAATACGCATGAATACTTCCTTATTCATGCGGAAACGGCGTCTGAATAAATGAGGCAGAAATGTCGGATCTTCACTGAAGTAGTCATTCCATAGACGGTTGTGGCCCGCTTCTCGTTTTCTTTCGACATATGCACGTTTCTTCTTTTTTGCAGTTCGATTCTCCACAATGCTGTTGTATGTTTCTTCAAAATATTCATCAAAAGCCTCATTGACAGCCGCATCGAGTCTTCGGTCGAGTTCATCTGCCATATTTGGCTATCCTTCCTTCAAACATTATAACAAACATACGTTTTTATAAACTTTCTTTTGGTATTACTTTTGTGCCCATGTCGACATATATATATTTCATAATCATAAGTTACTTTCAATAAAAAAAAAGTCACAACTTTAAATTAAATAATTGATGGTTCATATAATTAACTAACTATTTTGAAATCAACTTCTATAATTAACTAACTATTTCCTGCTATAGATCCATATACCTTGCTCGTCGAGATTGGTGGGAACTGCTGATGGAGATGAAGGTGGAAAGCTCGTCTAGATGAAGGTGGGAAGCTCGTCTAGATGAACCATATGATTATTGTCTCTTGTTGTTGAAAAAAATGGATCAAGAGAACAGAACCATTTGAGAACTATGAGTTCTAGACAACACACAAATCAGAACATAACCAAGTACTCTTTCTGTTTGTGGAAAATAAGAGCAAAGGAAATAGATTCCACTAAAACATCATTACATCCGTTTTTAAGACAGTACAAAGGAAGTAGAAGAGCAAAAGAAATAGCATAACATCCTAGTCTACAAACATACTTATAAAGGCAACATACAAACAACCCGTGACGTGATTCACATGAAAATACAAACAGAAATACAAACAACCTGTGACTTGATACCAGCTTCTGTCTTCAACAAGCACATGGTCTTGTACTTCACCTGAAACATAAGAAAATCACGTGTGTAAGCAAGGTAAATAGACATGTTCTAGTTGTGAAATGACAACTACACTTATGTCTAATGCAAACAGTTGAAACTAGTATAATGAAAACATCTGAAACTAAGGTTAGAGCTAACAAACCCTACAACAATTCAGACATAAGTTTGTTTTTGAGAGCTGATTCCATCTCAGAGAGAGGCTCGGGCTTTGTAAGCAAACTCTCTAGCAAACTTTGCTGAGAGATTTTTTTTTTTAGCTCCAACAAATTTTCTAGCTTTGCCAACTCTTCCTCTTTTCCGGTTTTCTTCCTCTTGCTACCAGCCAACCGGATTTGGCCATTTAGGAAGAAGTCTGTGTTTCTCTAGTAGAAACACAGACGATTAAATAAGGGATTTTATAATAACTCTATTGAATCCTAGTAGAAAACAGTCATATCAGAACAGCTCACGAGAATTTAATGGGTTTTAGGCTTAAAGGAAGCAGTGCAGTTACGCACAATTAAATGGTGGTTTGGTGTGCATTAATAATCCTAGTTTGTTTCCTAACTACAAACTAAAAGTTATTTGCTCAGAAACATTAAACGGTTACACAATCCTAGTTTGTTTTCAAGTATTCTCAACTACTAAGTTACACGGTTACACAATCCTAGTTTTTTTTCTAACTACAAACTAAATTCCATTTGAATTCTAACTGGTAAGTTCAAACACTAACCTTAGTTAGAAACCGGTAAGTTTCTTTTCTCGAGTTCAGCCACCCGCATAAGCAGCATCCTCACCTCGCCCTGAAAAGACAGCAGATTAACAAATGAATATCTTAGAAAGATGATTAATAAGAGAGTGAACCATCATAGAGAACTCACCTTAATTGCCTCGCACTCTCGCAGAAGCTTCTCCTGCTCGTGAAAACGTTCTTTGAGTCTCTCAACCTCTTGTTGCATTCCCATAACCCATGGTTGCCTGAAATGCATCCCGTCATTCTGCGAAAACAGAAAAGAATTTATCAAAACACAAATAAATATGGAAGGACGAGATCGATAAATATAGACAGAAGAATTCAAACCTCATAGTCTTTGCATATGAAGTATCTT
>NW_013618258.1:4168-5822 GCF_000695525.1 Brassica oleracea var. oleracea
AAATGAAGCATGTTGTAGTATGCTTTGTGTGCTTTCATATCTCGCAATTCTTCCTCCATTTCAGAACCTACAAGAACAAAAGCATATAAGCGGATCAAAATCCCTTAATCGTGATGAAACCAACAAAGAAGCGAATAGAAAAGAAGAAAATAGTAAGACCAGACGAAAACCCTAATTCGATTTTAATCCCCAATTCGATTTTAAACCCAAAATCTATTTTATCCCCACAATCGAATCCATAAACAAAGAAGCAAATAGAAAAGAAGAAAATAGTAAGACCAGACGAAAACCCTAATTCGATTTTAATCCCCAATTCAATTTTAAACCCAAAATCTATTTGATCCCCACAATCGAATCCATAAACACTGATGAATCAACATGCATCAACTCCAAATGCAAAAATAAAGAACTAAAATGGTCCGATTTACCTTGAACAAAGCGGATCGCAGAATCGCCTTTCGTTTCGCCGGGAGAGGTGGAAAGGTTTTTTTTTCTACTCGACTCGCGAAAATGACCGAGTATTTTTCCCCTCACAAAACACATCCCTTTCCCGATCCAATCAGACGTTGCCAGCGTATCAAGGATAAACCGCAAATAAATCCTTCATTAAGGATTCAACCTTAGCGTAACGTCAAGTTTAATTATTATTTTATTCTTAGTGCATAAGGATTAGCGCTAAGAAATAGCTAATATCCCGCGTTGCAGCCGGTCTTAGTAACATAGAATCTCAGTTTGTTGTCACTTTTCTAGGAAATATGTCAATTGGAATATTTATTTGACTACAATATAATTGTATTCAGGTAATGATTGAATAACGGAACTTTATATTAACTAGATCTTTTAACCGTGATACACGCGGATAAGATGTTATATGTATTTCTCAATTCTAAAAAAATAATATATAATATTGTATTACATTATTTACAGAATATAAAATAAAACTACATAACATATATATATATTTAAATTTTCTTTGTGGAAATCATTATGTTGTTTGATTGTTGTACTTGAGTCACATATTTGCATAAATATTTGTGATAGATGAATAACTATATTTTTATTATCAGTAAATAATATATATTTATTATATAATATAAGAAAAATGAAATTATTTACTTTTTCAACAAACTTGTCTCATGTTGCGGACTCGGTTATAGACATATCATATTCGAAGGAGACATTTTTACCGTTATCAATCTTCTTAACTTTCAAGAAACAAATCTGAATATCAAAACAATATCTCATACGATCTCTTTGTGGAATAACTGCTCTGAAGAAATTGAATTTAGGCATCAAAAAGGACTGGAAGTGGATGTGCAGATGTGTTATCTAAGTCAGCTTTACAAATTATTATTCATAGTTCATATATCATCTATGTCCATCCTATTTTTTTGTCAATCATTTCTTAAACATCTTGAAATAACTGATGCTAATTAATAATAAATTTTTGGCTGGCAAAAATAAATCAAATTTGTCTAAGAAGAAAATCAAATATCAAATCAATATAAAATATTTTATTAATATTGTCTAAGAAGCTTTCAAGTGATATCATAGTTTAATTTTTATTAGTTTTTTTTGTTAATTTTTACAGTTTTTTGTATTTAAGATTTTTTCATATTAAGCTTCTATTTCTTTCACAGAATTGATATATATA
>NW_013618259.1:0-5806 GCF_000695525.1 Brassica oleracea var. oleracea
ATAATTATCGCATGTTCATTGGAATAAGTCTTGAACATTTTGAGCAAAATAATTTGCATCAAGCCAACAAGTAATCACTAGTTGTCCCCATCATTAGTATTGGTCAAAAAACCAACCATTTTCCATCTAAGAATTTTGGATGTGCAATATGCATTCCAATTGCTCCAGCACATAGCTTAATTAAGATATGTTAATGTGGTTAGGAATATATGTTGGGATATAACTTTCCATTGATAATTAAGTATCTAAACCCATCCCCTAAGGATATAAGTAAGGGTTGATTTGAATGCTAAAAGTGCATTGGTATTTCCAACATAAGAGGAAGAAAATAAACAGCTGGAAAAGAAAATAAGTTGAAATAAATTACCATTGATCCTCAGATCAAAAAGAATGTGAAATACAAGTCTAAAAGATAATTCAGTTATAGAGCTTAGTAAAGCAGTTTCCGGACACATATATTGACCCAAATAAATAGAGTGATCAAGTAACAATACCAGCTGTAATGATCCAATAAGAGTTGATATTCTACAAGAACAATATCAACTTGCTGTACAAATTGGTTCCAAAGATATATAAGAATCCTCGTAAATGAAAAGGAGCATATATTGAAGATGGTCAAAATGAGGAAATAATTTTTTTGAATGATCACTAGAAGAGATCAATAAACCTGATTGAAAAAAATTCAGGTACTTGAGACAATGAAGAGATCTCAATAAGTTATAATAAAATGGAACCAATAAGCAAATCGATGCTGATGATATTTATGCATGGAAAGTAGCAGTTGATATGATAAATAAGAAAGATGATCATGACAGAAAGTATATTGAAAAGTGTACATAGAGAAAATAAATGATTGGCCAAATCAGAAAAAAAAAACAATAGACAATTATAGACACTCTTACAAAAGAGATAAGTATTTGGACTAATATTTCGTACACTAAAATGTGTAAAACAAGTGGGATAAATGAGTATTTGCACACAAAGAAAGATCAGTATAAACTGATTGTGAAGAGACATAGTCTCATGTGGTAGATGCAATTGTTTTCAAATTCTTTATCAGTCTGGCAATAAAGGAAGAACTTGAATTATACGACCCACTGAAGAATGATAATCTCTGAAAGATAGAATCCATGAAGGATTGATGATATCAAAATCATGTTCGATAGATGTTCGACTGAATTGAAACAAAATATTTTATGGGATATATGAAAACATTATAAGATTAACTGATGTATCCATTTGTATTTGTCAAGAGATTATGAATCAACAGAATCATTGCTTTGAATGTAATCCAAACTCCTGAAGAGTTATAATAAATTGTTTGTTTGGAATAAAGATCTTGAAAAGACTACATTGTTAAGTATTCCAAACTGTGCATCTAGAATTAATCGATATTATCTTAGAAGAATGATCATATATGATTGATCCTTGAAGTACCATAATTAAGAGTGTTATTTGAGAAAGTTACTAATCTCTTTCAGAACTGAAAGTTGCAATTTCATATGACAAGTAAGAAAGTGTACTTTTCTTCTTGTTAGTTTAGTTTTCTTCTCAGCATATGATTCATAAAAGTGTCCAATTGTGTAGTAATATACACAAAAGTGTTTTATCAGGTAACTCACTCTTTTCTTTTCTTTTTTGAAAAAATGTTAAATTCATTCAAAAAGAAAAAGACTGTTTCTACAATTGTAATGCAACTTCATCTTCACATAAACGATTTGTTAAAATCTAAGCATATAATTTTTCCCCCGCTATCATCTTGTGGCTAACCACATTTGAAGCCTTCATCATATTTCATGTCTCCCATCATTCTGATTGTAGACATCCTGTTTCTCACTTCCTTATCAATCCATTGAACCATTTTTTGCACATTCCTAGGACTCTCTCCATGTCTTCTTCCATTTCTCTCCCTCCATATACTATATACAGCCACTTGAAAAGCATATCTAGTAAAGAATGTAATCAGCTTCGTTTGATCTTTATCCATGAGCAACAAAATTACTCTTCTCCAATCCTCCACGTATCTGTTCTCCAGTAGTTTACTCATGAGCTTTCTCCAAATTTCTCTGGAATAATCACATTCAAAGTATAGATGATCCTTGGTTTCATCGGTTGCATTGCATAGAACACACACCGGGTTTGTTGCGGCATCCCATTTGGTCATCCTGTCTCCAGTAGAAAGCCTATTTAGCATTTCTAGCCACGCTAGAAATGAATATTTTGGTGTTGAGTGTTTAAACCATATAGCCTCACTCCAACCAACCACTTGAAAAACTGTTGTTAGCTGACTCCAAGTCTTCTTAGAGTTAAAATGGTCTTTGTAAGTATCCTCACTCTGCTTCCAAAGAGGCTTATCCTCTTCCTCATTGACCAATATATGTTCCTGCTGCAATAACAGATTCTCAATAGCTATTAGATGATCTGCTCTATGTCTTCTTCTCCTTCTGTTTTTCACAGCCTGTTCTACTGTTGCTGTGATCGGAATCCCAGTATCTATAAGTCCTCCCTGGCCTGTCAGATAATAAATTCTTCCCAGTTGGCTCCAATTATCAAACCAGAATGAAGTTTGACTGCCACTCTTCACCTCTTTCTTGAAGAACCCTTGAGCCATTTCTCTCACGATGTTTTTCCACATCCAAGAACCTTTGCTGGTTTTATCTTTTATTGACCAGAAATTCTCATCACAGATTAGATAGGTTTGAATCCATTTGACCCATATAGATGGAGTTGATGTAAGAATTTTCCATATCAGTCGAAGACAGCCTACTTCATTAACCACTCGCATTGATCTTATACCCAATCCTCCTTCTGTTTTTGGCTTGCAAATAGCTTCCCATGAAACCTTTGCTTTTCTAGGATTCAAGCTCGGACCTGACCACAAAATGCTGCTAATATTCTCTCCACCTCTTTAAGGCATGCTTGTGGTAATCTAAAAGGCGAAGCCAGAAATTTGTTATGCTGACAATAACTGATTGTATAAGTGCCAGACGACCAGCCATAGATAAGTGTCTTGCTGTCCATGAACTGATCCTGCTTTTGATACGATCAAGTAACGGCTTATAGTCTGCTATCGTCATCCTTTTTGTAAGAAGTGGAAGCTTCAAATACCTCACAGGTAGCTTTCCTGATTGTATTGAGTATCTCGACTCCATTTCCTGTCTTCTTGCATCTGACACACCAGCTAAATAGATTGTAGACTTCTCCAAACTTATCTCCAGTCCTGATATCTTTGCGAAATATTCAAAAACCTCAACAATACTGTCTAGAGATCTGATATTTCCATCTGTGAAGACCAATATATCATCTGCAAAGCTCATGTGTGTGAGATCCATCTTCTGACATCTCGGATGGTAACCAATTCTCCTCTCCGAAGCAGCTTTATCTAGCAACTTTGATAGAACATTCATACTGATTACAAACAAGTATGGTGATAAGGCGCATCCCTGTCTCAAGCCTCTTCTACTTCTAAAATATCCCGCAAGCTCGCCATTCACTTGTACCAAGAAGGATGCTGTTTTCACACACAAAGATATCCAGTGTATAAACTCCTGCGGAAATTTCATAGCTTTGAGTGTATTAAGGAGAAAAGGCCACTGCACTGTATCAAACACCTTTGATATATCAAACTTGATTGCACATCTTTCTGATATTGATTCTTTATGATATTCCTTGACTATCTCCGTTGCAAGCAGAAGATTTTCGATCAGAAGTCTACCTTTGACGAAAGCCAACTGATTCAGAGCTATGAATTCTGGCAGAGTAGTTTTCAGGCGATTTGCAATGATCTTTGAGACCACTTTATACAGTACATTACAGCAGGAGATAGGAAGATAATCTTTCATCTCCCGTGCTTCTAATCTCTTCGGAATCAAAGCCGAGATAGTTGTGTTGATTCCTTTTGGTAAAAATCCTTTTGCAAAGAAGGATTTTACAGCTATGATGAACTCTGGCCCCACTGTCTGCCATGCCGCTTTAAAGAACTCAACCGTATACCCATCTGGTCCAGAGGATTTGTCTCTAGGCATTGAGAATAATACCCTTTGAATCTCGTCTATAGTTACCTCCTTAATCAACCGAGCACTATCCTCTTCAGTACAGCGATAAGGTAGTATATCTTCAAGATTTTCCACCATAATTTCCTTAAAGTCTTGAGGTTCATGCTGTAAAAATTCCCTGAAAAATCTCTTCGCCTCAATCTTCATTGTTTCTGCAGTGTCTACCACAATACCATCATTACAAAGAATCTCATGAATCGAATTTCTAGTGGCTCGAACTGTTACTGCTCTATGGTACAATTTATTATTTCTATCCCCCATCTTTAGCCAATGTAGCTTCGACCTCTGTTTTAGATACTTCTCTTCAATTTGTCACAGATTCTCCCATTTAGCAACTGCTTTATTTTCTACTACCATATTCTGCTCTGTAGGATTTCTCATACTCATTTCCTGCTTTGCACACAGATCATCAAAAGCTTCTTTTGTCCTTTGTGAGAGATGACCCACCCTTTCCTTTGCTAGATTTCTGATCACTGGCTTTAATGCTTTCATCTTATTTGAGAATCTAAACATTGCAGATGTCGATAGAAATATTGGTTCAGTGCTTCTCCAGAATTGTTCCACCATTGGCCTGAACCCTTCCATTTCAGCGAGAACATTTACAAACTTGAAAGGCCTCTGAGGACGGTTTCCAACTAGCTTCAGATGTGACCTGCATCTTAGATAATCTGAACAACCTCCTCCTTCAAAGACACTATAAGAGTTTGGATATTTTCCAATCCAATGATCATTTATGAGAACTCTATCCAACTTCTTTGAGATCAACCCCTGCTCTCGCTTATTTGTCCATGTGAACAGAAGTCCATGCGATGCAGCATCCATAAGACCACAGTATTTGACAGCATTCTCAAACTCTTGCATTCCTTGAGACACTACATCACTTACTGAATGCTCTTCTATTGCCAGCGTTTCATTAAAATCCCCAACTACCATCCAAGGACGTGCTCGAATAATAGGTGAATCATGTATTTTCAAATCCTTCCATAACTCCCTCCTTTCCTCTTCTTTATTTAATGCATAGATCACTGAATAAAACAATTCCTCCTTCTCATTTTCCAGCAATACTGAATCAGTAATGATATTTTCTTATGTAACTGTTTTCTTCTAATCTAACCGTTTGCACCTATATGACATTTATTTTTGTTTGGCCGGACATATTATGTGCTTAGTGGCCATATACTTTTTTTTGATGACTATAATAATTTCTAATATAACCGGTTGCTCATAAAATGTCTTATATAACTATCCTATTAATAAGTAATCAATAAATTTAAACTTTTTTTTGGTCATCAGCTTATACTGACTCTGTGAACCACACCGGTAGATCTTAATCCATGTGAACGACGAAATACGGTTGCTTCCTGACACTACGTGCTAGGCTGTCCGCTCTTGAATTTTGCGTCCTTGGTACATAGATAATCTCTGATCGTATGAAACCTTCTTTCAGGATCGTAATATGTTCCAAACAATTCGCAAATGCTGGCCATTTTTTTGGTTCCGAAACCAGCTTCACCAATTGAGAACAATCCGTTGCTAACGTAACCTGAAATTGACGTAATTGTTTCATACATTCTATTGCCCAGATTAGTGCTTCTATCTCCGCATGTAGAGAAGATAGACAAACCCGGACATTTCGCGCCCCCAAGAGCCCATCAAATCCTTCTAGAGTACTAAGCCAACCTTGTCCGGAGAAAATATCATTCACCTTCCAGGAACCATTTGTAAAGCACCATCTTCCTGGAATTAATGTG
>NW_013618260.1:0-621 GCF_000695525.1 Brassica oleracea var. oleracea
TTAATCCGTTTGTTATGACTATTTCCTTAAGTTATTTTCTGTATTAAAAAAATAATAATAAAATATTTACGTAAAATATCGTTGTTAGTTACAATATCTCTTTTTGTACATTAAGAAAATTATGAGTTGATGTATAGAATATTACTTTGGCTTAAAAATAGGTTGAATTATGTGGTGTTAGTCTAACTAATAGGTTCAAACAACCTTGAATAAGTAGATTTTTTAAGAATGCTTCTCTTTTAACAGTATAGATATTTTTGCTTTAACCTATTCACTTCTTGGGATATAAAACCAAAACTATAGCAATAATTGGCGTTAGAGGTTGGTGTGTTTGGGATTACGTGTGGATGCAGAACGTAGCATCACCACACATTACATCCAAGTTGCCATTCTTTATTTCACCTTTATTATTTGTAAAGTTTTTAAGAAGTTCCATATTTTAATATCATTTAGAAAAATAAATTACTAATGTATAAGGTAGATTTCGAAAAAAATTCAAAAAATATAACAATATTGTTTTAATGCATAGTGGACTCATGTACTAACATATGATGATGATCAAAGATGTTTGAAACCTTTGTTATCTCTATTTCTCTAGAAAATATCGATTTTATAATGGTT
>NW_013618260.1:2124-5614 GCF_000695525.1 Brassica oleracea var. oleracea
CGATGCTCATGTACCATGAAAGAGAGTTTAAAATACATTAATACAAATGTAGAATGTGGCTAGAAATTTTAAAACAATACTAAAAAGTATAAGCTTCAGTATATTGAGCGTTTAACGTAAAACTCAATATTTCCATAGGGTTTAAAACATAGATTTTGAGAAAAATTCAAAAAATATTGCTATATTGCTTTAATGTATAGTTTCCTACTGTACTAACATATGATGATGGTCAAAGAGGTTTGGAACCTTTGTTGTCTCCACTTCTCTAGAGAATAGCGATTTGATAATGGTCAGTCCACTAATTTAAAGAGTATCTGAAATTTTACTAAATTAATTTCTAAAAAAGCGGAACGATGCTCATGTACCATGAAAGAGAGTTTAGCATACATTAATACAAATTTAAAATGTGATTATAAATTTTCAAACAACACTAAATATTATATGTTTCAGTATATAAAGCATTTACGAAAAACTCAATATATTTGTAGGGGTTGTTAACACATAGATTTTGAGAAAATTTCGTAAAATATGACAATATTTTTTTAATGCATAGTTGAATCATTCACTAACATATATTGATGTTCAAATAGGTTTGGAGCCTTCGTTGTGTCCGTTTTACAAGAAATTAGCGATTTTATAGTGGTTATTCCACCGGTTTAGGGAGTATTTTAATTTTTTCCAAAATTAATTAACAAAAAAATTATAATGATTCCCATTACCACGAAAAAGAGTTAAAATACATTAATACAAATTTAGAAGGTGATTACAAATTTTAAAACAACACTAAAAAGTATAAGCTTCAGTATATTAAGCCTTTAACGTAAAACTCAATATTTTCGAAGGGGTTAACACATAGATTTTGAGAAAAATTCAAAAAATATGAAAATATGAATTTAATGCATAGTTAACTCATGTACTAATATATGATGATGATCAAAGAGGTTTGGAACCTTTGTTGTCTCTATTTCTCAAGAGAATAACGATTTTATAATGGTTATTCCACTAATTTAGGGAGAATATGAAGTTTCACTAAATTAATTTCTAAAAAATATTGGTCGATGCTCATGTACCATGAAAGAGAGTTTAAAATACATTAATACAAATGTAGAATGTTGTTATAAATTTTAAAACAACACTAAAGATTATAGGTTTCAGTGTATAAAGTATTTACTAAAAACTCAATATATTCGTACGGGAACACATAGAATTTGAGAAATTTTTGAAAATTTCGAAAAATATGACAATATTGTTTTAATGCATAGTTGCATCATGCACAAACATATGATGATGTTTGGAGCCTTCATTGTTTCTGTTTTTCAAGAAATTAGCGATTTTATAGTGGCTTTTCCTTCGATTTAGAGAGTATTATAAAGTTTTACTAAACTAATTGATTAAAAAATTATAACGATTCCCATATACTACGAAAAATAGTTTAACATACACTATTACAAATGTAGAATGTGGTTAGAAATTTTAAAACGACACTAAAAAGTATAAGCTTCAGTATATTAAGCCTTTAACGTAAAACTAAATATTTTCGAAGGGGGTTAGCATATAGATTTTGAGAAAAATTCAAAAAATATGAAAATATTAATTTAATGCATAGTTAACTCATGTACTAATATATGATAATGGTCAAAGAGGTTTGGAACCTTTGTTGTCTCTATTTCTCAAGAGAATAACGATTTTATAACGGTTATTCCACTAATTTACGGAGTATATGAAGTTTCACTAAATTAATTTCTCAAAAATATTGGACGATGCTCATGTACCATGAAAGAGAGTTTAGAATACATTAATACAAATGTAGAATGTGGTTAGAAATTTTAAAACAACACTAAAGATTATAGGTTTAGTGTATAAAGTATTTACTAAAAACTCAATATATTCGTACGGGAACACATAGATTTTGAGAAAATTTTGAAAATTTCGAAAAATATAACAATATTGTTTTAATGCATAGTTACATCATGCACAAACATATGATGATGTTTGGAGCCTTCGTTGTTTCCCTTTTTCAAGAAATTAGCGATTTTATAGTGGTTATTCCTTCGATTTATAGAGTATTATAAAGTTTTACTAAACTAAGTGATTAAAAAATTATAACGATTCCCATATACTACGAAAAAGAGTTTAACATACACTAATACAAATGTAGAATGTGGTTAGAAATTTTAAAACAACACTAAAAAGTATAAGCTTTAGTATTTAAAGCGTTTAACGTAACACTCAATATTTTTGTAGGGGTTAACACGTAGATTTTGAGAAAAATTGAAAAATATAACAATATTGTTTTAATGCATAGTTGACTTCTGTACTAATATATGATGATGGTCAATGAGGTTTTAAACCCTTTGTTATATCAATTTCTCTAGAGAATAGCGATTTTATAATGGTTAGTCCACTAATTTAGAGAGTATATGAAGTTTCACAAAATTAATTTCTAAAAAAAATTGAACGATGCTAATGTACCATGAAAAAGAGTTTAAAATACATTAATACAAATGTAGAATGTGGTTATAAATTTTAAAACAACACTAAAGATTATAGGTTTCAGTGTATAAAGCATTTACCAAAAACTCAATATGTACACATAGATTTTGAGAAAATTTCGAAAAATATGACAATATTGTTTTAATGCATAGTTGCATCATGCACAAACATATGATGATGTTCAAATAGGTTCGGAGCCTTCGTTGTCACCGTTTTACAAAAAATTAGCGATTTCCATCGATTTAGGGAGTATTATAAAGTTTTACTAAACTAATTGATTAAAAAATTATAACGATTCCCATATACCACGAAAAAGAGTTTAACATACACAAATACAAATGTAGAATGTAATTAGAAATTTTAAAACAACACTATAAAGTATAAGCTTCAGTATATAAAGCGTCTAACGTAAAACTCAATATTTTCGTAGGGGGTTAACACATAGACTTTGAGAAAAAGTGAAAAATATAACAATATTTCTTTAATGCATAGTTGACTCCTGTACTAATATATGATGATGATCAAAGAGGTTTGAAACCTTTGTTGTCTCCATTTCTCTAGAGAATAGCGGTTTGATAATGGTTAGTCCACTAATTTAAGGAGTATATGAAGTTTTACTAAATTACAATATTGTTTTAATGCATAGTTGCATCATGCACAAACATATGATGATGTTCAAATAGGTTCGGAGCCTTCGTTTCACCAATTTAGGGAGTATTATATAGTTTTCCAGAATTAATTGATAAAAAAATTATACTGATTCTCATATACCACGAAAGAGAGTTTAACACTTTAATACAAATGTAGAATGTGTTTAGAAATTTTAAAACAACCTTAAAAAGTGTAAGCTTCAATATATAGAGCGTTTAACGTAAAACTCAATATTTTCGTAGGGGTTAACACATAGATTTTGAGAAAAATTCAAAAAATATAAAAATATAGCTTTAATGCATAGTTGACTCATCTACTAATATATGATGATGGTCAAAGAGGTTTG
>NW_013618260.1:5657-5797 GCF_000695525.1 Brassica oleracea var. oleracea
TATTCCACTAATTTAGGGAGTATATGAAGTTTTACTATATTAATTTCTAAAAAAAAAATATAACGATGCTCATGTACCATGAAACAGAGTTTCACATACATTAATACAAATGTAGAATATGGTTAGAAATTTTAAAACAA
>NW_013618261.1:0-320 GCF_000695525.1 Brassica oleracea var. oleracea
CATCCTAACTCCTATGAAATTTATTCAACTTCATGGTGATTCTCCACCATTTTATGTATCCAAAAACAGCATTTCACATCGTGATTCATCCTGGTTTGATTAGAATGACAAAGAAGTTGTCGTATTCCCAAACAGGAAAACTGGGATCACCTGATTTGAAAGTGGGATAACTTCTTCATCCTAACTCCAATGAGATTTATTAAACTTCCTGGTGATTCTACACAACTTTATGTATCCAAATACAGCTTCTCATATCGTGATTCATCCTGATTTGATTAGAATGACAAAGAAGTTGTCGTATTCCCAAACAGGAAAACTGG
>NW_013618261.1:554-651 GCF_000695525.1 Brassica oleracea var. oleracea
ATCGCGATTCATCCTGGTTTGATTAGAATGGCCAAGAAGTTCTCATATTCCCTAACAGAAAAACTCGGATCACCTGATTTGAAAGTGGGATAACTTC
>NW_013618261.1:662-5192 GCF_000695525.1 Brassica oleracea var. oleracea
AGAGCTTCTCAAATCGTGATTCATCCTGGTTTGATTAGAATGGCCAAGAAGTTCTCATATTCCCTAACAGAAAAACTCGGATCACCTGATTTGAAAGTGGGATAACTTCATCATCCTAACTCCTACGAGATTTATTCAACGTCCTAGTGATTCTCCACTACTTTATGTATCTAAATCTAGCTTATCACATCATGATTCATCTTGGTTTGATTAGAATGACAAAGAAGTAGTCATATTCCCGAACAGGAAAACTTGGATCACCTGATTTGAAAGTGGGATAACTTCTTCATCCTAACTCCTATGAGATTTATTCAACTTCCTGGTGATTCTCCACTGCTTTATGTATCCAAAGACAGCATTTCACAACGTGATTCATCCAGGTTTGATTAGAATGATGAAGAAGTTCTCATATTCCCAATTAGGAAAAATGGGATCACCTGATTTGAAAGTGGGATAACTTCTTCATCCTAACTCCTATGAAATTTATTCAACTTCATGGTGATTCTCCACTACTTTATGGATCTAAATCCAGCTTCTCACATTGCGATTCATCTTGGTTTGATTAGAATGACAAAGAAGTAGTCATATTCCCTAACACGAAAACTGGGATCACCTAATTTGAAAGTGGGATAACTTCTTCATCCTAAGTCCTATGAGATTTATTCAACTTCCTGGATATTCTCCACTACTTTATGTATCTAAATACAACTTCTCAGATCGGAATTCATCCTTGTTTGATTAGAATGACAGAGAAGTTGTCATATTCCCAAACAGAAAAACTAGGATCACCTGATTTGAAAGTGGGAAAACTTCTTCATCCTAACTCCTATGAGATTTATTCAATTTCCTGGTGATTCTCCACTACATTATGGATCCAAATCCAGCTTCTCACATCGTGATTCATCTTGGTTTGATTAGAATGACACAAAAGTTGTCATATTCCGAAATATGAAAATTGGGATCACCTGATTTGAAAGTGGGATAACTTGTTCATCCTAACTCCTATGAGATTTATTTAACTTCATGGTGATTCTCCACTGCTTTATGTATTCAAAGACAGCATTTCACATCACGATTCATCCTGGTTTGATTAGAATGACGAAGAAGTAGTCATATTCCCAAACAGGAAAACTGGGATCGCCTGATTTGAAAGTGGGATAACTTGTTCATCCTAACTCCTATGAAATTTATTCAATTTCATGGTGATTCTCCACGGCTTTATGTATTCAAAGACAGCATTTCACATCGTTATTTATCCTGGTTTGATTAGAATGACGAAGAAGTAGTCATATTCCCAAACAGGAAAACTGGGATCGCCTGATTTGAAAGTGGGATAACTTGTTCATCCTAACTCCTATGAAATTTATTCAATTTCATGGTGATTCTCCACGGCTTTATGTATTCAAAGACAGCATTTCACATCGTTATTTATCCTGGTTTGATTAGAATGACGAAGAAGTAGTCATATTCCCAAACAGGAAAACTGGGATCGCCTGATTTGAAAGTGGGATAACTTGTTCATCCTAACTCCTATGAAATTTATTCAATTTCATGGTGATTCTCCACGGCTTTATGTATTCAAAGACAGCATTTCACATCGTTATTTATCCTGGTTTGATTAGAATGACGAAGAAGTAGTCATATTCCCAAACAGGAAAACTGGGATCGCCTGATTTGAAAGTGGGATAACTTGTTCATCCTAACTCCTATGAAATTTATTCAATTTCATGGTGATTCTCCACGGCTTTATGTATTCAAAGACAGCATTTCACATCGTTATTTATCCTGGTTTGATTAGAATGACGAAGAAGTAGTCATATTCCCAAACAGGAAAACTGGGATCGCCTGATTTGAAAGTGGGATAACTTGTTCATCCTAACTCCTATGAAATTTATTCAATTTCATGGTGATTCTCCACGGCTTTATGTATTCAAAGACAGCATTTCACATCGTTATTTATCCTGGTTTGATTAGAATGACGAAGAAGTAGTCATATTCCCAAACAGGAAAACTGGGATCGCCTGATTTGAAAGTGGGATAACTTGTTCATCCTAACTCCTATGAAATTTATTCAATTTCATGGTGATTCTCCACGGCTTTATGTATTCAAAGACAGCATTTCACATCGTTATTTATCCTGGTTTGATTAGAATGACGAAGAAGTAGTCATATTCCCAAACAGGAAAACTGGGATCGCCTGATTTGAAAGTGGGATAACTTGTTCATCCTAACTCCTATGAAATTTATTCAATTTCATGGTGATTCTCCACGGCTTTATGTATTCAAAGACAGCATTTCACATCGTTATTTATCCTGGTTTGATTAGAATGACGAAGAAGTAGTCATATTCCCAAACAGGAAAACTGGGATCGCCTGATTTGAAAGTGGGATAACTTGTTCATCCTAACTCCTATGAAATTTATTCAATTTCATGGTGATTCTCCACGGCTTTATGTATTCAAAGACAGCATTTCACATCGTTATTTATCCTGGTTTGATTAGAATGACGAAGAAGTAGTCATATTCCCAAACAGGAAAACTGGGATCGCCTGATTTGAAAGTGGGATAACTTGTTCATCCTAACTCCTATGAAATTTATTCAATTTCATGGTGATTCTCCACGGCTTTATGTATTCAAAGACAGCATTTCACATCGTTATTTATCCTGGTTTGATTAGAATGACGAAGAAGTAGTCATATTCCCAAACAGGAAAACTGGGATCGCCTGATTTGAAAGTGGGATAACTTGTTCATCCTAACTCCTATGAAATTTATTCAATTTCATGGTGATTCTCCACGGCTTTATGTATTCAAAGACAGCATTTCACATCGTTATTTATCCTGGTTTGATTAGAATGACGAAGAAGTAGTCATATTCCCAAACAGGAAAACTGGGATCGCCTGATTTGAAAGTGGGATAACTTGTTCATCCTAACTCCTATGAAATTTATTCAATTTCATGGTGATTCTCCACGGCTTTATGTATTCAAAGACAGCATTTCACATCGTTATTTATCCTGGTTTGATTAGAATGACGAAGAAGTAGTCATATTCCCAAACAGGAAAACTGGGATCGCCTGATTTGAAAGTGGGATAACTTGTTCATCCTAACTCCTATGAAATTTATTCAATTTCATGGTGATTCTCCACGGCTTTATGTATTCAAAGACAGCATTTCACATCGTTATTTATCCTGGTTTGATTAGAATGACGAAGAAGTAGTCATATTCCCAAACAGGAAAACTGGGATCGCCTGATTTGAAAGTGGGATAACTTGTTCATCCTAACTCCTATGAAATTTATTCAATTTCATGGTGATTCTCCACGGCTTTATGTATTCAAAGACAGCATTTCACATCGTTATTTATCCTGGTTTGATTAGAATGACGAAGAAGTAGTCATATTCCCAAACAGGAAAACTGGGATCGCCTGATTTGAAAGTGGGATAACTTGTTCATCCTAACTCCTATGAAATTTATTCAATTTCATGGTGATTCTCCACGGCTTTATGTATTCAAAGACAGCATTTCACATCGTTATTTATCCTGGTTTGATTAGAATGACGAAGAAGTAGTCATATTCCCAAACAGGAAAACTGGGATCGCCTGATTTGAAAGTGGGATAACTTGTTCATCCTAACTCCTATGAAATTTATTCAATTTCATGGTGATTCTCCACGGCTTTATGTATTCAAAGACAGCATTTCACATCGTTATTTATCCTGGTTTGATTAGAATGACGAAGAAGTAGTCATATTCCCAAACAGGAAAACTGGGATCGCCTGATTTGAAAGTGGGATAACTTGTTCATCCTAACTCCTATGAAATTTATTCAATTTCATGGTGATTCTCCACGGCTTTATGTATTCAAAGACAGCATTTCACATCGTTATTTATCCTGGTTTGATTAGAATGACGAAGAAGTAGTCATATTCCCAAACAGGAAAACTGGGATCGCCTGATTTGAAAGTGGGATAACTTGTTCATCCTAACTCCTATGAAATTTATTCAATTTCATGGTGATTCTCCACGGCTTTATGTATTCAAAGACAGCATTTCACATCGTTATTTATCCTGGTTTGATTAGAATGACGAAGAAGTAGTCATATTCCCAAACAGGAAAACTGGGATCGCCTGATTTGAAAGTGGGATAACTTGTTCATCCTAACTCCTATGAAATTTATTCAATTTCATGGTGATTCTCCACGGCTTTATGTATTCAAAGACAGCATTTCACATCGTTATTTATCCTGGTTTGATTAGAATGACGAAGAAGTAGTCATATTCCCAAACAGGAAAACTGGGATCGCCTGATTTGAAAGTGGGATAACTTGTTCATCCTAACTCCTATGAAATTTATTCAATTTCATGGTGATTCTCCACTATTTTATGTATCCAAACACAGCATTTCACATCGTTATTTATCCTGGTTTGATTAGAATGACGAAGAAGTTCTCATATTCCCAAACAGGAAAACTGGGATCACCTGATTTGAAAGTGGGATAGCTTCTTCATCCTAACTCCTATGAGA
>NW_013618261.1:5417-5789 GCF_000695525.1 Brassica oleracea var. oleracea
ACATCGTTATTCATCCCGGTTTGATTAGAATGACGAAGAAGATGTCATATTCCCAATTAGGAAAAATGAGATCACCTGATTTGAAAGTGGGATAACTTCTTCATCCTAACTCCTATGAGATTTATTCAACTTCCTGGTGATTCTCCTCTGCTTTATGTATCCAAATACAGCTTCTCAAATCTTGATTCATCGTAGTTTGATTAGAATGGCCAAGAAGTTGTCATATTCCCAAACAGGAAAACTGGGATAACCTAATTTAAAAGTGGGATAACGTCTTCATCCTAACTCCTACGAGATTTATTCAACTTCCGGGTGATTGTCCACAACTTTATGTATCTAAATCCAGCTTCTCACATCGCGATTCATCTTGGT
>NW_013618262.1:0-5779 GCF_000695525.1 Brassica oleracea var. oleracea
CCAATCTGAGTCTTGCCAATACCAGGTACTCCACCTGCAGAGAATAAGCAAAAGATTAAAAACTATAACTTGTTGCTTACCAATCTCTGTAAAGGAGATGGGGGCTTACCAATCTCTGTAACATCCCTGCAGCTGATTCCACCACCCAAGATCTTATCAAGATCAGAACAAGACGTAGTAATCCGCGGCAAAGCTTCCTCCTCGTTAAGCATATCCCAAGCATTCCTTGCTCCTTAGAAATTTCAAACAAGAGAATCCTTCAGTGAACCAAACGCAACCAAGAGCTCCAAGTAGTTCATCACAACCTTACCATTTACGAGAGAAGAGCTTCTTCCATTGCAAGAGCTTGATCCGCTGATTTGATTTGCCATCTTCAAAATCTCAAATGCTTCACTCTCTGTGATTTTAACATCTGTTTCACAACACCAAGGATGACATACACGAAATCGATTGCATCTCGGAGAAATTAACAATGAAGCGATTCAAAATCTCTATCAATTCGAGAGAGAGAGTAATACTATCAGTAACGATTTTTCTGTATAAGAAGAGAATCACCTCGAGCGAGATCGGTGGAGGAGACGGATGAAATCGACGACAGAGAAGTGTAACCGGCGGATATCAGCTTTCCTCTAATCGAAGACGACAACGGTAGCCTCGACGTCTCCATCACCGTCGTCGCGAGTGAAAGCTTTCTTCAGTCGCCGGCGATTTTCGCCGCCTTAAGCGAGTGTTGGCGCCACTAATAAGCAAAATCAAACCGGACACGGTTTGAAGTAACCGGATATGAGATTAACCATTGGTTTACTGAAATTATTTAATCAGCCACAAAAAAATCTTTTTCTTACGGTAGGGTTGATGTCTTTCTATAAGTAAAATTGAAACCGGATACGGTTTAAAATAACCGGGTATGAAGATTTACTGAAATTGATTTTAATAAATAACCGGAAAAGCGTTGGTTAATGTAGTTACAAGGAGAAGTAATCTTTTATTGCGACGTTTGTGTTTGTTGTTGAAGAGAGTCAGCTCGGATGATTGAAGTAAGAGAGGGATGAACGCGTGCGGTTCTCAAAGAACGAGCTTCGCTTCTCCCCTGTGCGTACTCCTCTCCACGAGGCCACCTTGGTCGAAGATCATACCATATTCATAACACACATCAATCACAAAGTTACAATCTTTCGTTTATTCACTTAAAGTATTGTTCTTTGTTTAAAGAACGTACCACGTAATCATCAGGTTCAATTGCAGGTGGAGGTGGATTGAATCTTCCTACACGAAAATGCTCAAGACCAGTCCAAGCCACCATTACTCCTGTGTGAGAGAGAGAGATTACTGAACTGAACTGTTAATGTATATTCTCTGTTTTGACAAGCAGGACAAATCTCAAGAACTCTAGATACCATTGTCTAGAGTTCTTGTTTCAGGTTTCAGGTTCTTGTTTCGACAATGCTATTGAGTCGAAACCGTACATACTGGTTTGAAGCAACACCACCAGAGACTACCTGAAGATCAAATAATCGAAAGCCAAGTTTAGTCTAACCAAAAATAGGTTTCTTTCTTCATTTGAGTCTCTCACCATATGTTTTATAAAAGGCTCGAGTTTCAGTGCCCAGTCTATTGCTCGCTCACACTTCTCCTCCAGATGCAAAATAAAAATTACCACTTCTAAAAAAAAAGAATGAAAATAAAATTTTAAAATATTAATTAAGATAAACAAAAAAATAAAGAAAATTAACTAACTTCATTTATATGCTAACTCCTTCAAAAATTCAAATCAACAAAATTGATAAACTTTATGTTAAAGTACGTCAAGATATACAAATAGTTTATACATCAAAATAAAATATATGATTAAACTAAAATTAGATGGTTTAGTTATTTACCCATCGACATTTAAAATTTTTATCGATAAAATGAAATATAGTTATTTACTCATCGACATTTAAAATTTTAATAACAGTACTATATTATGTTTTTACACAACATTTTTAAAAATATGTAATTCAAATCATCAGTAAACT
This sequence comes from Brassica oleracea var. oleracea, assembly GCF_000695525.1. Lineage (NCBI taxonomy): Eukaryota > Viridiplantae > Streptophyta > Magnoliopsida > Brassicales > Brassicaceae > Brassica > Brassica oleracea. The sequence continues at coordinate 2,019 of NW_013618262.1, forward strand.
AATCAAATAGGCTTTTATGAAACAAACCTTAACAATGTTATAATCTACAAGATTTTTTTAAAATAAAATTATCCACAATAAACCAAAGTACATTATGACTCTTCATAAGTCTTTAATCTAATTCACCAATCAAAATTATAGGATCCATGCTTATAAAACTTTATTAAAGCGATCAACATACATATAAACTTAAAAATTAAAAATGATCTCACATGAGTTCCATTAAAAAAAAAAAAGATATTTGATGAACAATTCTAATAAAATATACGAAAACATAAAATTCTAAGTAGGCTCCAAATAAATTAGTTGAAATATCTATTAACTTTCTGCAAACATTGGTTACACACTTATGAGTATGGAAACAACAGCCATGATCAAGTATTGGTGTATTGTCAACAGATGAAAAACGATAAAAGAATAGATAAAAACGTGACTGATAAAAAAAACTTGTTTCACCAGTTGCATTGTCTGGTGGTAATAAGTCAATGATGTTGTCCATAAAATGTGTAATCAGAAAGGAATTGGCTGCCGACTAGGCCAAGACTCGATCTTGTGGAAGTAATCAACAGGCACTACACCATCAACGCCTTCAGTCAAAATCACCTTGTTGTCCGAAATGTAGAATGCAATTCCATCTATAGAAAAATCAAAAGGTGAAACTAAAGTTTTAGAAGGACATAAATATTGTTAATATACAAAAAAAATTTGAGTTCTAGTACTAAACCTTCAAGAGCTTTCTTGATGTCAAGGAAGATTAGGACGTTAACATCCCTTCTCATGCCTTACGCCAAAATCATATCAAATTGTCATCAGTCCCCAGATAAATGTGCATGTGCAATTATTCAGAAACGGCATCAAAAGTAGCTTACCACTTATCACTTCACCATCTGTTGGCAAGCCACGAGAAAAGTGAACGTGCAATCTATTCATATGCTTTAAGCCAGATGCTAAGATGGATTCCAAATTCTTCTTATAAGTTCCATGCACACACACTGCCATTACAGCAAAACAAACGAACATAAGAAACAATGCGATACAGAACACAAGTGAAGAAAAAAAACACAAATGTCCTAGTAGTACTGCTTTTACCTGGAGCTTCTTCCGGTGACAATATTGGTTTAAGTAACTTGTCGGATTCAACCGTCTGCACAGAAAGACATAAGCAGAAACTATAAGTACATAGAATTCTCACAGCAAAAATGATCAAAACTAGAATGAGACAAGATAAACTGCAAATCAAGAGTCTTTTCTTACCGTGATGGAGTGGCCTTGGTTAGCGCGGATCAAGAGCTCTCCATCCTCTTCAACGAGGCTAAAACGTTGCTTATTGTCCATTCTCACTGCCTGCAAGTAAACAGCATCATACGCAAACCCCACCACAAAGCTACAATGAAGATTAGTGGAAACTAACTAACCTCTCTAATTTCATCAACGGTATGAGACTTCAACTGAACGTTTGCAGACGTTTTAAGATTCAGGTTAAGCAAGTCTTCAACTTTAACAAAACCATCACCTCTCATGTCCAATCTCATCTCAGTAGCCATGTGTCTCAAGATTCTCGTCCTAATCAAAACCCAAAAAAGAGATTCGACTTTAACCTTAAAAAATTTATACTTTAATAACGACATCTCGAAATCACTTACAAGAGTCTTCCAAGAGCATCGATTCTATCATTGCCTCCTCCTCCTCCTCTGCCACCACCGCCGCCGCCACGACCCTGAGGCCTCCGACGATCATTATCTCTCTCGTTTCCTCTTCCTCTACCGCCGCTACATTCATCATAATATCGAATCAAGACCAAACCTTTAATGTGAAAAAAAAAAAAAAAACGTTGACTCAGTACCTTCTGCTGGATTGTGAGAAGGAAGAGAAGGCAGGTTTGCTGGAAGAACTGAGATTCGATGAATTCATGAGAGCAGAAAGAGGTGAAAATTCGGGGAAGATGCTCAAAGTTGGAAGTCGAAGAAGCCGACCTGTGTTATACACTGAGACCACGACCAGAGACATTGGTAATAATAAAATTAGTCACCGAAGATTAATTCCATAACCGGTTAAATTCGTAAAACCCGGTTCATAACAATCTGAAACATTGGGCTTTTCGTTTGGCAGCCCAGCCCAGTTCTATCACAACTTACCATTTACGAGAGAACTTGATCCAGTGACTTGATTTGCCATCTTCAAAATCTCAAACGCTTCAGCCTCTGTGATTTTTACATCTATTCACAACACCAACAGAGAAGTATGACCATGAAAGGATTCATGATCTCTCTCTATCGATTCCAGTGTGACCTAAACCTAAGGTACTATCAGTAGCTAGAGAATCACCTCGAGCGAGATCGGTGGATGAAATCGACGACAGAGAAGTGTAGCCGGCGGATATCAGCTTTCCTCTAATCGAAGACGACAGCGGTAGCCTCGACGTCTCCGTGAAGGTTCGTCGCGAGTGAAGCTTTCTTCGATCGCCAGCGTTTTTCGCCGCCTTTAAGAGTGTAGGCGCCACCATTAATATAAGATAAAACCATTGGTTTAGTGAAATTGTTTGATTAACCAGAAATTCTTCTCCGTACGGTAGCTTCGATGTCTCTCTATAAGTAAAATTGAAACCGGATATGAAGATTAATAATTAACCGGTAAAGCGTTTATTGCAAAAAGAGCTGGTTATGTTCGTTTTTTTTCAAGGAGAGGTAATCTTTTTAATGATAACCGGGTAAAGAAGATGTAATTAAATTGATTTTGATAATTAACCGGAAAGAGTTGGTTAATGTAGTTACAAGGAGAAGTAATCTTTTTATAGCTACTATGTTTGAGTTTGTTGTTGCAGAGAGTCAGCTCGGACGGAAGGCAGGTTTGCTGGAAGAACCGAGATTCGATGAATTCATGAGAGCAGAAAGAGGTGAAAATTTGGGGAAGATGCTCAAAGTTGGAAGACGACTGAAACGTAGAAGCCGACCTGTGTTATACACTGAGACCACGACCAGAGACATTGGTAATAATAAAATTAGTCACCGAAGATTAATTCCATAACCGGTTAAATTCGTAAAACCCGGTTCATAACAATCTGAAACATTGGGCTTTTCGTTTGGCAGCCCAGCCCAGTTCCATCACAACTTACCATTTACGAGAGAACTTGATCCAGTGACTTGATTTGCCATCTTCAAAATCTCAAACGCTTCAGCCTCTGTGATTTTTACAACACCAACAGAGAAGTATGACCATGAAAGGATTCAGGATCTCTCTCTATCGATTCCAGTGTGACCTAAACCTAAGGTACTATCAGTAGCTAGAGAATCACCTCGAGCGAGATCGGTGGATGAAATCGACGACAGAGAAGTGTAGCCGGCGGATATCAGCTTTCCTCTAATCGAAGACGACAGCGGTAGCCTCGACGTCTCCGTGAAGGTTCGTCGCGAGTGAAGCTTTCTTCGATCGCCGGCGATTTTCGCCGCCTTTAAGAGTGTAGGCGCCACCATTAATATAAGCAAAACCATTGGTTTAGTGAAATTGTTTGATTAACCAGAAATTCTTCTCCGTACGGTAGCTTCGATGTCTCTCTATAAGTAAAATTGAAACCTAAAAATAACCGGATATGAAGATTTAATAATTAACCGGTAAAGCGTTTATTGCAAAAAGAGCTGGTTATGTTCGTTTTTTTTCAAGGAGAGGTAATCTTTTTAATGATAACCGGGTAAAGAAGATGTAATTAAATTGATTTTGATAATTAACCGGAAAGAGTTGGTTAATGTAGTTACAAGGAGAAGTAA
>NW_013618263.1:0-1872 GCF_000695525.1 Brassica oleracea var. oleracea
TTTGGGAATATGACAACTTCTTCGTCATTCTAATCATACCAGCATGACCTACGATGTAATAAGCTTGATTTGGATATATAATGTAGTGGAGAATCACCCGGAAGTTGAATAAATCTCATAGGAGTTAGGATGAAGAAGTTATCCCACTTTCAAATGAGGTGATCCCAGTTTTCCTGTTTGCGAATATGACAACTTTTTCGTCATTCTAATCATACCAGCATGAACCGCTATGTAATAAGCTTGATTTGGATTAATAAAGTAGTGGAGAATCACACGGAAGTTGAATAAATCTCATAGGATTTAGGATGAAGAAGCTATCCCACTTTCAAATCAAGTTATACCAAATTTCATTTTTGGGAATATGACAACTTCTTCGTCATTCTTACCATACCAGGATGAACCGCGATATAAGAAGCTTGATCCAAATACATAAAGTAGTGGAAAATCACCAGGAAGTGGAATAAATCTCATAGGAGTTAAGATGAAAAAGTTATCCTACTTTCAAACCTAGTGATCCCAATTTTCCTGTTTGGGAATATGACAACTTCTTCGTCATTCTAATCATACCAGCATGAACCGCGATGTAATAAGCTTGATTTGGATACATAAATTATTGGAGAATCACACGGAAGTTGAATAAATCTAATAGGAGTTAGAATGAAGAAGCTATCCCACTTTAAAATCAGGTGATCCCAGTTTTCTTGTTTGGGAATCTGACAACATCTTCGTCATTCTTGCCAAACCAGGATAACCCACGATATAAGAAGCTTGATTCAAATACATAAGGCAGTGGAGAATCACCTGGAAGTTGAATAAATCTCATAGGAGTTAGGATGAAGAAGCTATCCCACTTTCAAATCAGGTGATCCCTGTTTTCCTGTTTGGGAATATGACAACTTCTTCATCGTTCTAATCATACCAGTATGAACCACGACGTAAGAAGCTTGATTTGGATACATAAAATAGTGAATAATCACCAGGAAGTTGAATAAATCTCATAGAAGTTAGGATGAAGAAGCTATCGCACTTTCAAATCAAGTGATACTAGTTTTCCTGTTTGGGAATATGACAACTTCTTCGTCATTCTAATCATACCAGCATGAACCGCGATGTAATAAGCTTGATTTGGATACATAAATTATTGGAGAATCACACGGAAGTTGAATAAATCTAATAGGAGTTAGAATGAAGAAGCTATCCCACTTTAAAATCAGGTGATCCCAGTTTTCTTGTTTGGGAATCTGACAACATCTTCGTCATTCTTGCCAAACCAGGATAACCCACGATATAAGAAGCTTGATTCAAATACATAAGGCAGTGGAGAATCACCTGGAAGTTGAATAAATCTCATAGGAGTTAGGATGAAGAAGCTATCCCACTTTCAAATCAGGTGATCCCTGTTTTCCTGTTTGGGAATATGACAACTTCTTCGTTATTCTTATCAAACCAGCATGAACCGCGATGTAATAAGCTTGATTTGGATACATAAATTATTGGAGAATCACACGGAAGTTGAATAAATCTAATAGGAGTTAGAATGAAGAAGCTATCCCACTTTAAAATCAGGTGATCCCAGTTATTCATAAAGTAGTGGAGAATCACCAGAAATTTGAATATATCTCATAGGAGTTAGGGTGAAGAAGGTATCCCACTTTCAAATGAGGTGATCCTAGTTTTCCTGTTTGAGAATATGACAACTTCTTCGTCATTCTCAAACAAGCATGAACCGCGATGTAAGAAGCTTGATTTGGATAAATAAAGTAGTGGTCACCAGGAAGTTGAATAAATCTAATAGGAGTTAGGATGAAGAAGCTATCCCACCTTCAAATCAGGTGATCCCAGTTTTCCTGTTTGGGAATATGACAACTTCTT
>NW_013618263.1:1968-3929 GCF_000695525.1 Brassica oleracea var. oleracea
ATAGGAGTTAGGATGAAGAAGCTATCCCACTTTCAAATCATGTGATCCCAGTTTTCCTGTTTGGAAATATGACAACTTCTTCAATATTCTTATCAAACCAGGATGAACCGCTATGTAAGAAGCTTGATTTAGATACATAAAGTATTGGAGAATCCCAAGAAATTGAATAAATCTCATAGGAGTTAGGATGAAGAAGCTATCCCACTTTCAAATCATGTGATCCCAGTTTTCCTGTTTGGAAATATGACAACTTCTTCAATATTCTTATCAAACCAGGATGAACCGCTATGTAAGAAGCTTGATTTAGATACATAAAGTATTGGAGAATCCCAAGAAATTGAATAAATCTCATAGGAGTTAGGATGAAGAAGGTATTCTACTTTCAAATGAGGTGATCCCAGTTTTCCTGTTTGAGAATATGACAACTTCTTCGTCATTCTCAAACAAGCATGAACCGCGATGTAAGAAGCTTGATTTGGATAAATAAAGTAGTGGATAATCACCAGGAAGTTAAATAAATCTCATAGGATTTAGGATGAAGAAGCTATCCCACTTTCAAATCATGTGATCCCAGTTTTCCTGTTTGGAAATATGACAACTTCTTCAATATTCTTATCAAACCAGGATGAACCGCTATGTAAGAAGCTTGATTTAGGTACTTTCATACCAGGTGATCCCAGTTTTCATGTTTGGGAATATGATAACTTCTTCGTCATTCTAATCATACCAGTATGAACCGCGATGTAATAAGCTTGATTTGGATATATTAAGTAGTGGAGAATCACCCGGAAGTTGAATAAATCTCATAGGAGTTAGAATGAAGAAGGTATCCCACTTTCAAATCAAGTGGTCCCAGTTTTCCTGTCTGGGAATATGACAACTACTTCGTCATTCTAAACAAACCAGCATGAACCACAATGTAAGAAGCTTGATTTGGATACATAAAGTAGTGGATAATCACACGTAAGTTGAATAAATCTCATAGGAGTTATGATGAAGAAGCTATCCCACTTTCAAACCATGTGATACCAAATTTCATGTTTGGGAATATGACAACTTCTTCGTCATTCTTACCAAACCAGGATGAACCGCAATATAAGAAGCTTGATTCAATTACATAAAGTAGTGAAAAATCATCAGGAAGTGGAATAAATCTCATAGGAGTTATGATGAAGAAGCTATCCCACTTTCAAACCATGTGATACCAAATTTCATGTTTGGGAATATGACAACTTCTTCGTCATTCTTACCAAACCAGGATGAACCGCAATATAAGAAGCTTGATTCAATTACATAAAGTAGTGAAAAATCATCAGGAAGTGGAATAAATCTCATAGGAGTTAGGATGAAAAAGTTATCATACTTTCAAACCAGGTGATCCCAGTTTTCCTATTTGGGAATATGACAACATCTTCGTCATTCTAATCATACCAGCATGAACCGCGATGTAACAAGCTTGATTTGGATACATAAAGTGGTGGAGAATCACCAGGAAGTTGAATAAATCTCATAGGAGTTAGGATGAAGAAGCTATCCCACTTTCAAATCAGGTGATCCCAGTTTTCCTGTTTGGGAATATGACAACTTATTCGTCATTCTTGCCAAACCAGGATAACCCACGATATAAGAAGCATGATTCAAATACATAAATCAGTGGAGAATCACCTGGAAGTTGAATAAATCTCATAGGAGTTAGGATGAAGAAGCTATCCCACTTTCAAATCAGGTGATCCCTGTTTTCATGTTTGGGAATATGACAACTTCTTCGTCATTCTAATCATACCAGTATGAACCGCGACGTAAGAAGCTTGATTTGGATACATAAAATAGTGGATAATCACCAGGACGTTGAATAAATCTCATAGAAGTTTGGATGAAGAAGCTATCCCACTTTCAAATCAAGTGATACCTGTTTTCCTGTTTGGGAATATGACAACTTCTTCGTCATTCTTACCAAACCA
>NW_013618263.1:4498-5771 GCF_000695525.1 Brassica oleracea var. oleracea
TTTCCTGTTTGGGAATATGACAACTTCTTAGTCATTCTTAACAAAACAGGAAGAACCGCGATGTACGAAGCTTGATTTGGATACATAGAGCAGTGGAGAATCACCAGGAATTTGAATAAATCTCATACAAGTTAGGATGAAGAAGCCATCCCACTTTCAAATCTGGTGATCCTAGTTTTCCTGTTTGGAAATATGACAACTTCTTCATCATTCTAATCAACCCAGGATGAATCGCGATGTAAGAATCTTGATTTTAATACATAAAGTAGTCGAGAATCACCAGGAAGTTGAATAAATTAATCTCATAGGAATATGACAACTTCTTCGTCATTCTTATAAAACCAGGATGAACCGCGATGTAAGAAGCTTGATTTTGATACATAGAGTAGTTGATAATCACCAGAAAGTTGAATAAATCTAATATGAGTTTGGATAAAGAAGCTATCCCACTTTCAAATCAGGTGATCCCAGTTTTCCTGTTTATGAATATGATAACTTCTTTGTCATTCTTAACAAAACAGGAAGAACCGAGATGTACGAAGCTTGATTTGGAAACATAGAGCAGTGGAGAATCACCAGGAATTTGAATAAATCTCATAGGAGTTAGGATGAAGAAGCCATCCCACTTTCAAATCTGGTGATCCTAGTTTTCCTGTTTTGAAATATGACAACATCTTCGTCATTCTAATCAACACAGGATGAATCGCGATGTAAGAATCTTGATTTTGATACATAAAGTAGTGGAGAATCACCAGGAAGTTGAATAAATCTCATAGGAGTTATGATGAAGAACCTATCACACTTTCAAACCAGGTGATCCCAATTTTCCTGTTTGGAAAAATGACAATTTCTTTGTCATTCTAATCAACCCAGGATGAATCGCGATGTAAGAAGCTTGATTTGGATACATAAAGTGGTGGAGAATCACCAGGAAGTTGAATAAATCTCATAGGAGTTATGATGAAGAAGCTATCCCACTTTCAAATCAGGTGATCCCAGTTTTCCTGTTTGCGAATATGACAACCTCTTTGACATTCTAATCAAACCAGGATGAATAGCAATGTAAGAAGATTGATTTTGATACATAAAGTAGTGGAGAATCACCAGGAAGTTGAATAAATCTCATAGGAGTTAGGATGAAGAACCTATCCCACTTTCAAATCAGGTGATCTTAGTTTTCCTGTTGGGAATATGACAGCTTCTTCGTCATTCTTATAAAACCAGGCTGAACCGCTATGTAAGAAGCTTGATTTAGATACATAGAGTAGTTGAG
>NW_013618264.1:0-369 GCF_000695525.1 Brassica oleracea var. oleracea
TCTAACTCATAGCCGCAAAACGCTTGATCAAAACAACGTCTGGAAATTTGAAAGACAAAATCGCAGTTCGCAACAACGCTGGTAAGACAACCCCAGCCGCCACTGCGCCTATGGCCAACGCTTACGCAAACGCCACAGTGCCTAAAAAAAAATCGAAAACCTTGCCGCGACTTTTCGCCACAGGAAGTGCTGTCTAAACATAAAGGGAAACGATAAATTTTATCAAACCCCGTAAGTTTGGCTCATTACCGAGCTAAAGAATTCTCAATGCGTAAGGGTTTTACCAAAACATGTTTTCCGAAAACTTTTCGGAAAAGTAAAACTTGTTCTCCCAAAAACCGCAGAAAACCCCTAGGTTAATCGCGGAAA
>NW_013618264.1:545-835 GCF_000695525.1 Brassica oleracea var. oleracea
CGAAGCGACCAAGAACGCACACAGCTCGGTCGCTACATAGCGACCGAGCACAAGCCAAGCTCTGTCGCTACGTAGCGACCAAGCACGCACACAGCTTGGTCGCTACGTAGCGACCGAGCTCCAGCCAAGCTACGCACACAGCTCGGTCGCTACGCAGAGCTCCAGCCAAGCTCCGTCGCTACGTCAAGCCAAACTCGGTCGCTACGTAGCGACCGAACTCTCCACTCGCTACATAGCGACCTGTCAGACCTCCACTCGCTACATAGCGACCTGTCAGGCCTCAGAAAGGT
>NW_013618264.1:2104-5698 GCF_000695525.1 Brassica oleracea var. oleracea
CATACTATTCTTAAGGCTTCCATTAATCTGATCACTTGATGTTAGATCCTAAGTTTATCGCCTAGCTAACCGCTTAGGAGATAGCTTGACATGTATTGAATGAGCTTAGTATCCCTAATCAGCGAAAGTAGATATTAGGGTAGTAAGTGAACTGATCGGACCTGATCTCTAAGGCTTGCAGTCGTTTCTCATCTCAACGACAGTTAGATGATGGGATCGACCAGCAAAGAGATCACCACCACGACAGTGGGGTGTTCCAGCTGAGTGATCCGAGTTCTAGAAAGCACTGCATCGCACTTGAATAATTGTTTGGCTCTCGCTCAACACCCAATGAAATACCCTAGGCTAGCTTCTTGTTAAATTGAATCAAACTCTAGTTTACTTGTTTTCCGCGTCACCAATTGAATTGAAAACCATTTTCTTCTTAGCTTGACATTGAACTTATAAGAGTAAAGTGTAGACTGGTCCTCTGGATTGAATCTAAAGTACTATAATCACAACTGTTAACTTGACAGTAGCAAAGATTCATATTTAGTGTATCAATGCCCGATGTGGAATGTCGATCGATGTCGGCTGGGTAGGGGCGGTCGACGGAAGAGTAGTCTCGGTCGACGGTGGAATGCGAGTATCGATCGACGAACGGGTGTTGTTGTCGATCGATGCAGTGCATTTTCCTTTGCGGTTTGAGCGTTCTAAGTGTGCAAGATCTGAAAAGAGCAGTGTTTGTTTCTTGTTGCTTCTGGTACTGCTAGGCTTGCACCTGAAAAGACAAGAAAATTTTTTTATTAGTTTTTGCAAGTAACAAAAATCTAGACTAAACCCAACTAAATTTGATCGAATGACGATCGAAGCTCCCCGGAAACGGCGCCAAACTTTATATCACTTAAATTACTCTAAGTAGTGATTTGTACTCTCTCAAATAAGAGGTCGAGTTGCAGTATTTAGGGATTGAATTCACGGGGAGCTAAGACACACAAAAGATCTAGAAGTTATGTGGTTAAGCTAGGCAAACAGGTTTAAATGTAAATAGCAGTGGTGAACAATTAATAGTTTGGTTGATTGATTGGGGTTTTAAGACATATATGAAAGGCGTTAGACTTAGGGTTTCTATTCAGACAATCAGGATTATAGAGATATAGATACTAAGCATATATTGGATATTCTAGAACTAAAACAGTAAGAATAGTCGATCAACTTCCGTATTTTTAGACTATCTATTGTCGGATCTAAAACCTCAGCTGTCGCTTGTTGGTCTTGAGAAAGTGTTGATCGATACCAACTAAGTATTGTCGATCAATACACCTTTCAGCCCGTCGATCGATGCAAGTACTGAGTTGTCAATAGATGAACCTTCCAGGAAGCTTCACGCACGGGTTTGACGTGTTCACTAGGTTTGACGTGTTCAATAGGTTTAACTAAATCAGCTTCCGCTTGTTTCTAGAAATCCTAGCACAATCTAAGCTAATTCAGACAAAGAACCAAGCTTCCGCTTGCGCCCTATTATCTATAGGCAAAGTGCTAGTTAGCTATTCTAGAACACAGGCATTAAGAACAGTTTAATTGATGGATATCCTAATACTTAGAAATTATATATTTTGGGCTAATCCCTCATGAATATATGAACCCTAAATCTAACAAAGAGAACTACTCAAACATAGCTAAGCAATTCATAACAAAGAAGTAAGAAAACTACATAATAGAATAGAGTAAGAAAACTTAGAGTTCCATTCACAAAGCTCTGAAGGAGTTCTTGGATCTTCTCTCCAAAACTAATACTCTAAGTATTTTGCTGTGTGAAAGTATGAAAGTGTAGAAAGCATGTGTTGCTTAGAACAATGGCAGAGCACATAAATATTAGGTTAAAACTCGTCAGGGGTAATCTGGTAATTCTTGTGGGACTTGGGCTTCAAGTCGGCTGGAACCAATCTTGCCTTTGCGCGCTTTGCTGTCGATCGACAACAAAGAGTGTGTGTCGATCGATTATCATTTTCTATCATCGATCGCCAGCCTGGTCGATGGTCACCTACGGGTCTTTATCATTTTATCTCCAAAATGCACCAAAATCACCACTTTCCTCCAAATCACACCAAAACCTGAAAACATACTTAAAAGACTCCAAAACAACTATAATGTATCTACAAACACCTATATACCACGGCTAAAAGTGGGTAAAATCTGTTGGGGTCAAAAACGGTCATGACGAAGTTAACATCCAAATCTCCGTAAAAATCAGCATGAACATTTTGCACGAATGTTATACTTCGTAAAAAGATTCTTTACAAAGAGCCTCGCGGTAAAATCTTGTTCAAATCTCAAATCAAACCAAATACCGATTGTCCAAGGGAACGGACATGTATCCAACACGAATCCATGCATTCTCGTCTACTCTTTAAATGCTATCTCCCGTAGACCATGGCTAAGTTATTCTATGTTTCCCATCACGCGAAGTCATCAGTCAAACTTTACGATAAAAACCGCGGGAAGTTTGCTTTTATCGAAGAAACTGTAATAAACGTTTCGAGCCAAAGATGGCCAAAAGAGACCTAAGACGAAGCTCGAAGCCCACTTACGATTTCTTAACCATAAGCCGTATGACGGTTTATGCTTGGTTCGTAAGACAAGATAAATGTCAAGTTTTCGCGGATAAATGTGAAGTTTCCGAAGATAATCACAAAGATCAGGAAAAACGAATTTCTCCATTTTTAAGCTGTGACGGCTTAAGGGCAGAAGGGGAAAAGCGTAAACCGACCTAGGAGCAAGTATATAAGGAGTCCTAGGCGAGAGGCACCAGGAACAACTTTTCAGACTCTGAATTCTCTGCACTTAGAAACTTTAGGCTTTATTTTCGACAAGTTCAGTTTCTATGACTGGCACTCAATTACTAGACGGACTTGCCTAGGAAGTTCGATCTCTTGTCCAGCTCTATCAATTGAACTACGTTCGGCTTGATCCTCGAAAGGGGTACGTAGGCAGCCTTTAACAAGGTTCAGTCTGAAATCAATCAAAAACCTTTTCTGTATCTTTTTCGTCTTTTGTTATCGAGTTGCGACTCAACTTTGCGACTCAACTATGTTTGAGCTTTTAGGCCGCTAGAACTAGGTAACTCGCTGACAGCCTTTGCGGCCAAAGCTTTTATGATCTCTTGTAATGATCGCAACGCTCTTACGCGGATTCGAAATAAGATCTACTGTTTTCTATAAACTCGTTTGTTATCTTTTCATGATTTTTGCATCTATTTGGTCACTTGTCGTTGGCTCTCGCAGAGATCCGGGACCTCTGAGAAATTAGGGTTTTCCTAGATTCCTAATTTAAACGTAAATCGACAGTGCGAATATCGGTTCCCACAGTTTGGCGCTAGAAGGAGGAGGAGTGCGGATTACTCTAACTCATAGCCGCAAAACGCTTGATCAAAACAACGTCTAGAAATACGAAAGACAAAATCGCAGTTCGCAACAACGCTAGTAAGACAACCCCAGCTGCCACTGCGCCTATGCCCAACGCTTACGCAATTGCCACAGTGCCTAAAAAAAAAAAAATCGAAACTTAACCGCGACTTTTCTCCACAGGAAGTGCTACGAAACGAGCTCGCGATTT
>NW_013618265.1:0-5669 GCF_000695525.1 Brassica oleracea var. oleracea
TTTAAAATGACATTTCTCAAATAGTTATCTAATTTCAAATATTTAAAATCAAAGAGTCTATATATAACGGTGATTACAATTTTTTCTTAAAGATCAAAACTTAATTTTTAAAATAAACACTATAAATAAATCTAAATAAAATTATATAAAACTTAAAATACATAGATTTACTTTAAGTTTTATAAATTATAATTACATCTATAATCTATGTATTTTAAGTTTTATATAATTTTATTTAAATTTGTGTAAATTGTTTATTTTAAAAGTTAAGTTTTGATTTTTAAGAAAAAAAAATAAATCACTATTAAATAAAATGTGTAAACAAAAATAATTTTCATCTTAGAATATGCAGATCACAGACTATATATTTTTAAATCTAATAAGAAAACAATAGAATTGTTGTAGCACAATGGTACATAAGTGTGCATCATATCTTTGGGACCAAGGTTTGATCCGCAGCAAGCACAACTTTTTCAAGATTTCTTTCATTATAAAAAGAAGTTTTGTCTAACATAACGGATGACTAATGCGGTGTTAGTCAATCACAAACTTTACATTTTGATCATAAGTTATAAGCAAAATATCAAATTACTCAGTAAAACTACTTTTGTAATATTCTAATACAAAATCAATAAATGAATTTTTAAATAATATATTAACTTATTTATTAATTATATATAGATTGGAAGCTTTAATTTATTGAATCTAACATTTTTATAAAATATTTATGAAATATAAAATCATAAAGATTAAAATGATATAAAACAATTAATATAGTCATTTGAAAGATACATAACTGGAGAGATTGAAAAATATGAACCTTTAAATATAAAATTTTCAACAGTAAAACATCAAATATAAGTTTTCATTGTTCAAAACCTTAAAATTTAAATTTTGAAGTTGTTCTTAAAATGTAAAAGACTTTATATTTAAAATTCTAAAGTTACTCCTTAGAGATGCTCTTAAGATAGCTTTTGAGTGTGAAATTAGATCATTATCAATATTATCTTTCTAGCCTTATATAAACATTAACTGTATAAAATCTAGTCCAAGATAAACTTTATTGTAAAAGAAATTCCTGACTTTGAATTAGGAATAAAAGAAAAACGAACGAATTCAAAGTCAAATGGTATACAAGGGAAAAATGTGAAATGGATATTTTATGAAATCTATATGAACAGAATGTTTATGGTATATGAAATCCTTTCACTTATTTTCATGTAAAATAAAATGGAAATAATATTCAATTTATTTAGTTTAGTTTTTAGTTGAGTAAATTTAATATTTCCGTTAGTATTTGTTTAAATATTACAGAGTATGATAACAAAAATTCGGGTTGTCTATAAAATTGTAATGGTGATTTTTCTCTAATAGATAAAAGTGGTTAGGGACCGGCTGCTCTCTATTCCAACTCCATCTCCATCTCATGTCTCGCTTCTGCAGCTTTTTTTGGTCTTTCTTTGTAATGAACCTTAGTTTCGTGCTTTCCGTTTTGTTCTTGTTGTTTAATAAATGGCATGCCACATCTTGTATATCAAAAAAACAGAAAAGCTGTTATAAATCTTAACATTTACACCAAAAAAAAATTGTAATGGTGATTTTTCTCTAATAAGTAAAAGTGGTTGAACACATTTTAATCCCCATGGTTTAGTATCATGACACTTTTTAATATACTATGTAAGTATAAATCTATTTATTTTCAATGCAATATAAAATATGATAATGATGAAAATAATACTCTCTACGTTTCGAATTAGATGTTTTTTTAAAGCAAAATTTTCGTTTCAAAATTGTCGTTTTATGATTTCAATGCAAAATTTATTGACTTTCTATTCTAATCTATTTTTCTATTGGTTGAAATTTGTTAGGTGTATTGGTAATGATATTTTTATCTAGTAAATAGATAAACTTAAATGTTTTATTAATCTGTGTGTCGAAATCTAGAACGATAAGTAAAATGAAACGGATGAAGTATAAATAAATGAATATCTAATTATTAACTGAATTGTGTGTCTATACAACATGTTAACTAACTTGCTATAACATATACCGTAGAAACTTAATAAATTTATAAACACGATAAACAAATTAAAAAATGATCCCAAAACTAAATAGTGTAAAATATGACATAATTAGATAAAATAATAAAATAATACTCTCTCTGTTCTGAAATGTAAGATGTCAGAATAATTTTTATGTTCAAATATATAAAATGTTCTCATATTTCTAGGTAACTTTAAGTTTACTAAAAACTGTGTAGCCAATCAAATTTAATAGTTTTATTTTGTAATTGATTGAGTAATTTTTAGTTTATAATTTTAATGATACTTTATATGTAAAAAGTAATTTTTTAATAAGTGTGTATTACCCAAAACATCTTACATTTCAGAACTGAGGGAGTAATATTAAAAAAATTATTAACTAAATATTTGATTTCATTAAATTATTAATTAATAATTAATATATGCTTTAAAATGAATTTCAACTTTAATTTTCTTTTTCATTTTAATATTTTGGTGTTATTTTGAATTACATATCAAATTGTGTTTATATTATAGTGAAGATATGCAACATACATAAAATATATCAAATCATCTAATTATAATAGAGAAAGTTTATACCTAGAAAGTTTGATAATATGTAATATCGTGAAAAATTTTTTTGTCTTTTAGAATTTTTTTTTAAAAAAATTATAACTCTAATTTTTTATAAAAAAATAAAAATAACTCTATAAATTAATAAACTATCATATTTCTAACATGATTAATTATAGAGTTTTTACTTTAGTTTCAAAGTAATTCTTTTTTTAATGCGGTAATTCATTTATTAACTAGTATATGATTTTAAGAGTTAGATAATTATTATCACATAAATTATCGTCGGAAGCATATCAAAGAAGCACAAAACGTAGTATTTTTCTTCTTCTTTCATTATCATTCAACTAATTTCAGATATCCTCATTGTCATAAATGTTATTTATCCTCTTATGAAACTATAACTAAATGTATGTTATAATAGTTGAGTTTTTGCTCACTACTCAGCGCGCCACGTCAGCGTTTATTGGATTCCACTTTTAAAAAATGCGAAAAAATGTCAAGATCATGGTTCGAACCCGGGTTATCTTATACAATAAAGAAGACTTACATCTCTCCTCATTAAGCCACGTCATCGAGGAAAGTGGGGCTTTTTGGCGACACGTGTCGGCACATTAACCACTCGCGATTTTCTGCATCCTGCCGGGTTTCTTTATTCTTTACTTTGAACTGGCTTTTTATTGATTTAAGCCCAAAATTATTAAAATTTTGTCGCTTTGTTTTGTCACTTATAGCGTAACGGGCCCTAAATATATTGGCTTCTAATTTTCGTAAAGGTCTATAAGGGCATCGTATTACATTAATAATTTTGTATCCGTTAACGACATAGTTGTTAGGCCAAGGTCCATGAAAGTAATGCAGTCATATTACTATTTTCTGCGTAGCTACAGTCGTCTCTTCCAAGACGTTGCCCTAACGTTTCAACTCCACTAAATTTGCTTCAGTTGCTAATGAATAAAGGCATTTACTCCGAGATTCCCACTACGTCTTCGTGAATTGAGACTCACCACTTTCCACAGTACAATCATTCAATCTATGTATAGACCCACAGGTAGTTCTAGGCTTCTAGCTCACATATTTCTTTGTCTTTTTTTGGTACCATACAATCTCTCTTAAACAGCACAGCTAACAATGACCAATTCTCAGCCTCTTTAAACTCTTCCGGTGTAGGCAGCCTGTTGTCACTAAGGTTTTGCGTTTTTTGGGAGGCGAAGGAAAGTTAAGAAGGGGGGGTGTCCTACTTGTAATTTAGCCGAGTTTGTTTTTGTTTTAGTGTAGAATTCAAACTTATTATGTATGGTTCCTTCGGTTGATCGCAGGCTAACCTTATTCAGGCCTCCACTAATTAAGTTCCACCACCTCCTAAGCCATGTGCTATATATGAGCTCTCCAGCTTCGATGTAACAAAGAGCAACAAAAAACTTTAGGTCTCAGATTCCCACATTGCTATAAGATTCACTGAGAAAACAAAGTTCATTGAAATAGCAGAAACCATCAACCTATTCCTAAAGAGATGTTCAGGTTCCGTGCTTATGATCACCTGATCATGCTTGCAAACACTAACACCAATATATTCTAACCCCTCAATTTATTAACAAGTTCCTATGTATTTTGTCAGCAAAAGAAAAAAACGTAACCTCCACGGCAGGCAACAACACTATCTTTTACACAAGAGGACTAAGAAACCCCCTCCTGCAAGAACCGATGACTCACTCAAGGCTTCAAAAACACTGACCATAAAAGGCTCTCTCTGCAAGGTATGTGCAACTCGCCTGCAGGTTCATCACGTCCCACCAGAGGAATCAAAGGTACTTTACAGTATTTAAAATATAAAAACGCCACATTCGTCAAACTAAATAAAAACATGCAGAAAACTTAAACGATAACAATTATTAACTTTTAAGCCTACGTACGAACATAATAAGCATGTCTAAATTAAACTAATAAAACCAGTGCCCCCACACACAACATAGTAACCCCCCCCCTCTCTCCTCATAGAATCCCACGTATGAAAAAAGCTTCAATGACTAAAAAAAAAAAAAAACAAAATACCACTCAAATAATTATTTCTCATCATAACACTATCTTCTCTGCATTGCCCAATATTAGTAAGACTACGCAAAATATACATATCCAAAGAACCAAATCGAATTAAACCAGACAAAATAGTACTGAATCCGAACAAAAATTGATAAGTATATAGGTGAGACTTAAATCTTTAGCTGTGAAAATCCAAACCCGACTAAATCTTAACCAAATCTGAACAGATGCCTAACGCCTAAACATTAACATTGAAATTTAACTACGGCTTAAACTTAATGACAACAATCTAGATGCAACTAAATATACAAAATCTCGCGAAGCGCGGGAATACCACTAGTTGAGATATAAACACCAACATTTATACCACTAAGCTAAATGATACTTTTGTACATTAACGGCCAAACCTAATATATATTTATGAAGGTTGAAGGCTCTTGCTTCTTCGGCTTTCTCTGAGGATCAGACCTACAAGTGTATTATGGGTTTCATTTTTAAATAGGATTTATCACGTTATATGAAAAAAGCTCAAGTTTGCAACAATTATGGTTTTCTCATATTGTAAATTGTTGTCGTTTAACATGAGTTTGAGTTCTTTTCATCATTGTCTCAAACAAGTCTGAGTTACAGAGTTGCGCAGTGTGTCTGTTCGTAATCAATTTTTTCACCGGTGAACTCTTCATGTCCCCATCTTAAATCGCTTGATCATAAATGTTCCTGATTTGTAGCCTCCCTGTAAATCCTATATATATGATTCTCATCTTTGATGAACCCAATCGGCATCTCCACAAAACTCATTAATTCCTCTTAGCTTTAACCATATTCTAGAAAATGTTTCTCTCTACCTCTCCAATTCCTCAAACCGGCGTCCCGGCGTCCGTCACTCAACCTTCGAGTCTCTCGTCTTGGTCGTAGTAACCAAAGCATAGCCTCTGGCTTCCTCCGCTTCTGGGGTTCCCTGAACTTCAAGAAAGACATGGAGTTTGTAGGAATCACGGTTCTCTTCCTTAATGAAAAGGTAAGTTAATCTTCGAT
>NW_013618266.1:0-5668 GCF_000695525.1 Brassica oleracea var. oleracea
ATGATCAAGGGGGAGTGTTATAAGATAAGCATTGAAATGATCATTCACTTCTTTACCAAACTCAAGCACTATGATCATCCACTCCTTTACCAACTCAAGCACTATGATCATCTACTCATCAAACACTATGATCACCCACTCATTTACCAAATTAAGCACTATCTTTGTTATTTTATGTATTGTTGTTCACTATAAATACCATCACTCATCTCACTCTTTTGTACACCATAAACAAGAACAAGAGTAATTCATCAAAGAATCATTACATTTTCTTCTTCCTTCTTATAATAAACTCTCTCCCTTATACTAGTGTTATTTGCTTCCTACGGGTATCAAATTCTACTCTTATTTAAATTTCTCGATACTATAAATTATAAGTTATTTCATAACAAACATAACATTTTTTGTGATCGAAGAGAATGTGCCACGTGGCACAATATGAGAATAGGAGAGGTGACATGGATGCAGGAAGAGCCTTTCTGAGCAACTTTATTATCATAGATTTTTGGCAATTGATATGGAAATAAGTTTAATTCTAAGTAGTTGTAATACTTTAGGGTCAATCCAATCTCGAGAGGTAATTTTAATCACTAAGAATGCAAGCCATAACTTAATCTAAGTGCAATCAATGGATTCAAGCAACCAAGACAATGACTAAGCTTTTGCAATCAATTGATAAAATAGAACCCATGAGCTAAGGCAATTGATCCAAGGTAAATAAATCCAAGTCAAGGTATTGACTTTAAGAAATCACAAGTTCCTATAGGTCTAGAACACTACTCCCTCCGTTTCTAATTGTAAGTAGTTTTGCTTAAAATCACGAATATTTAGAAAATTGTTATTTAAAAAAATAAATCATTTAACCAATTAATTCAACCAATTATTAAAAACCTAACATTATTTCATTGGTCACACAATATCCAATAAATGAAAAAGATGCATTGAAATATGTAAACTACTTATATTTTGAAACAAATTGTTTTTGCTAAAACTACTTACATTTAGAATTGGAGGGAGTAATAAAGATCAATCATTTTCCAAAGCAGAGATCCTTATGCAATCATGAGCTAAAGATCAATTCTCATTGGTTCAAATCATTCAAGCATGCATTTTATTCAAGTCTATTAACCATGAGCTGTTTACGTATAAGGGTACTTTTCGAGGTTTGATTGCATGTTTTGCAACTGATGGGTACTATTTGTCTTACTTTAATTATTTCTCTCCCCAAAAATCCCCTTTGTTGGACAAGATTCTAGTTGTAGTTAAGTTAAAAAAATATTTTTATTCAGTTAAAATCTTTACACCCCCCATATCTTGTACATCAATATTTCATATTTAATATATAAATAGATATATATAAATGTATTTATAAAATAAACATATTTTTTATTTTTGTTTTGATATCAATATGTATATATATCAAATATATATTAAATAGAATTTTTTTATTTGTTACAAATATATATCAATCGTAGTCAAGCCTAATAATCTCTATCCACGTAACCTATGTTTGTCGGATTAAAGATAAGAAAGAGAAATCTGAGGGCTGAGGTTATTAAGTATTATGCGTTTCTTCTTGCTAGTGTTCGAACACACACACGCGCTTTGTTCTGGATAAGGTGTTGTCAATAAATTAATGGTTGACGACATAATTTTGTATGCAGGTTAGGTGTGGTCAAGAGAAGTAGTGATGTGGGCAGAGTTAGAAGTGTTGTGGTCATGGCTAGAGAGTGTGTGGTCGTGGCCAGAGATCGTGTGGTCATGGTTAGAAACCGTGTGGTTAGAGTTATGCAGAACATTCCTAAGGAAATAGAGGATGTCGGGTCTGAAGTAGATGTTCTATTTTGTTTCCTTGGAAACCTGTTAGTGATGAAGAGCAGTTCAAGTAGATGTGAGATTTAAGAACAGTGAGATTTAGAATTTGAGACATCAAAAGTAGAGAAAAATACAAAAAATGGAGAAGATGTGTAAGGCAACAGATGATTTGTTTGGAGTAGATTTTCAATCTTCTCATGGGATATCTGTCAGTAGCAAATAGCCGTTCGGGTAGATTGGAATCTCGGCGGGAAGTGTCGCCGTTATCTACGGCCACATGAATGTAGAGTGGAAATTAAATGAGATTTATCTCAAATTGTAACAATTGAAGAAAGTTAAAACCTGTCATTTTGGGGAAGAAGCCAGATATCGATTTGGTTTGGCAACCGCAAATCGTCGCCGGACTATGACACAATCAAGTAGACGCGACTGGTTTCGTGTCGAGATTAATGTCGAAGAGAAACAGTATGATTGATGGCGGATTTGATTGAGGAAGAAGGAGAACAGAGACTACTCAATTGGAAATGGAGAACTCAATCGATTTGATGAGTTCAAGAAACGTAAATTAGAGTTCTGGAGAAAATTGGCTTTGGCAAAATAGTGAAAAGGAAAGTGCTTAATTATGAAAAAAGCAAAGGAGAAAAGTAATTGGATAATGACCGGTCCTAGTTTGCTCGATTTAGAATATAAGGGGTATTGGTGACTTTTCATTGCTTAGAAGTACCTCACATGCTGTAAGTATGTCAAAGTGTAATTGGGAGGCTTAGAAGTATGTCTAAGGGTAATATTTTCATTAACCATCTAGCACTCCTAACATCAAATCCCTTTAGTTATTCAAACTAGAGCAATATTAAGTTCAGTCAAACATTTTAACAAACACATTCCGGGTATAAAATAGATTATTATCAAGATGAAAGTGATCAAGTCAAATCAAGTATTAAGAACACTTAATATGCATTGATCTAATCATTAAACACCTTAACTCTTCATTAATCACCCTAGATCTACCTAACCCATGAATTCAAAAGATAACTACTCACTAATAGACATGATAAACCCAAGAATCAGTGGTGATTTAAGGTTAATCATGATTAATGATCAAGATAATCCAATAAACACAAGATATAAAGATAGAAAAGAAGCTAAATATTGAATCTTTCACCAAAATATGTTTGTGTTTTGATAGAAAACAAGATAAGTCTTGAGATTAGGTTTAAGAAGTATTTATGGTAGTCTAAAATTGAACAGGGTCAACCCAACAAACCTGGGTTGATCCAAACACATATGGGTAAAAATCTGGTCAAACTCCGAAATGTTGACTTTTTGGACTCGCAGCGGCTTCTCGAAACCGCTCCACTAGGCCGCTGGGACGCTCACAGTTTCCTGGCATCGTCATCTGGCCACTGCATCATCCCGGTATTGGATAGGGACATGTGCATTTTCCCAGCGGCTTCAACACTCCGCTGCGCAAGGCCGCTCCCATACTTGGTCTTCATTCTGAACGCTTGCAGCGGCTTCTCGACGAGGTCACAAGGCCGCTGCGAGGTCATCAGGCCGCTGGGTCACTTGGTCATCTCGTCCCAATCTCGAAAATCACCAAGTTTGCCTCCAAACCATTTCTAAATGTTCAAAAGTCACCATTTAACATCTTCATCACCTGATAAGGACATATGTAATGGAATGCAACCTAAACATGTCTAAATGTCATCCTAAATGATCAAAATATGCAAGAATGAATGATCAAAACAATGTAAATAAGCAAGATATCAACAATGTTTTTTTAAATATGGTAATTATCATTGCTGCTACGTTGCGATCCTTTTTATGATTAAATATACTAAAATATATTATCTATTTTAGTATCATTTAAATTTAATAACATATCCTATCAAATATAAAAAAAAATATTTTTTGGATTAATATAATTGATTTATATGTTCGCACCAATTTAATTATATATTTAATAGTTACTGACTTTTAATTATTTAATATATATTTATTATTTCATAATATGTAAAAATATTTAATACATAAAATAATTTTTATATATAATGTTGATTTCGCGCAAGGCACGGATTTTAACCTAGTATTATTATATACATTAGTCACCTATGCAATTGATTTCTAGATTACAAATATTATATAATAACTAGGGAAAATTGGAGAAATGAGACACTTTGAACTTTTATTTGTCATAATAGTATTTCTGATATTTTGGGATGAGTTCAAGAAACGTAAATTAGAGTTCTGGAGAAAATTGGCTTTGGGAAAATAGTGAAAATGAAAGTGCTTAATTATGAAAAAAACAAAGGAGAAAAGTAATTGGATAATGACAGGTCCTAGTTTGCTCAATTTAGAATATAAGGGGTGTTGGTGACTTTTCATTGCTTAGAAGTACCTTACATGATGTAAGTATGTCAAAGTGTAATTGGGAGGCTTAGAAGTATGTCTAAGGGTAATATTTTCATTAACCATCTAGCAATCCTAACATTAAATCGCTTTAGTTATTCAAAGTAGAGCAATATTAAGTTCAGTCAAACATTTTAACAAACACATTCCGGGTATAAAATAGATTATTATCAAGATGAAAGTGATCAAGTCAAATCAAGCATTAAGAACACTTAATATGCAGAGATCTAATCATTAAACACCTTAACTCTTCATTAATCACCCTAGATCTACCTAACCCATGAATTCAAAAGATAACTACTCACTAATAGACATGATAAACCCAAGAATCAGTGGTGATTTAAGGTTAATCATGATTAATGATCAAGATAATCCAATAAACACAAGATATAAAGATGAAAAGAAGCTAAATATTGAATCTTTCACCAAAATATGTTTGTGTTTTGATAGAAAACAAGATAAGTCTTGAGATTTGGTTTAAGAAGTATTTATGGTAGTCTAAAATTGAACCGGGTCAACCCAACAAACCTGGGTTGATCCAAACACAAATGGGTAAAAATCTGGTGAAACTCCGAAATGTTGACTTTTTGGACTCGCAGTGGCTTCTCGAAACCGCTCCACTAGGCCGCTGGGACGCTCACAGTTTCCTGGCATCGTCATCTGGCCACTGCATCATCCCGGTATTGGATAGGGACATGTGCATTTTCCCAGCGGCTTCAACACTCCGCTGCGCAAGGCCGCTCCCATACTTGGTCTTCATTCTGAACGCTTGCAGCGGCTTCTCGACGAGGTCACAAGGCCGCTGCGAGGTCATCAGGCCGCTGGGTCACTTGGTCATCTCGTCCCAATCTCGAAAATCACCAAGTTTGCCTCCAAACCATCTCTAAATGCTCAAAAGTCACCATTTAACATATTCATCACCTGATAAGGACATATGTAATGGAACGCAATTTAAACATGTCTAAATAACATCCTAAATGATCAAAATACGCAAGAATGAATGATCAAAACAAGGAGAAATTACATGTTTACCAATTTCATGCTACCACTTTGACATTTTCAAAAATACATTCTTCACTTAGTGACAAAAGACTCTTATGCCCATGTTCTTTATATATATAATAAATAAATATTTCAATAAATAAAAATCTAAATAAATAAAAAATAATTTTTTTTAATTTTTTTCTGAATTATACTATTTCGAAATTCAAACCCTAAACCCTAAAACTCAACTCTAAACCCTAAACAATCAATCCTAAACCCTATTTTTTCTAAAATACGAACCCTAAACCCTTTTTTTAAATAAACCCTAAACCCTGAAATATCAACTCTAAACTCAAAACCCTGAAACATCAACTCTAAACCCTCTAAACGCTAAACTTTCAACTCTAAATCCTAAAATATCAACTCTAAACCCTAAACCCTAAACCTTCAACTCTAAACC
>NW_013618267.1:0-219 GCF_000695525.1 Brassica oleracea var. oleracea
CCAAAATCCCAAGGAGGCCAAAGCTATCACCCTTAGGAGTGGTAAGCTGTTACATCCTACAACCCTCACCAGGGATGCTGAGAAACTAGGTGAGGAGGTGGCCATCAACTTAGATGATGAAGTGGTGATTGTTGATGAGAAATTCAATGATGAAATCTTGGAGAAGATTGTGGAAGCCAAGGGTAAAGGAAAGGTTGGGGAAGAGAAGAAAACAGTGAA
>NW_013618267.1:4568-5654 GCF_000695525.1 Brassica oleracea var. oleracea
AGGTTCGACAGCTACTGTGGGTTGTCAAAAACCAATGGTGTGTCAGAGGATGCCTTAAAGCTGAAGTTATTCCCTTTCTCTTTGGGGGATAAGGCACGTCAGTGGGAGAAGTCTCTACCCAGCGACTCTATCACCACTTGGGATGACTGCAAGAAAGCATTCTTGGAGAAGTTCTTCTCTACTTCAAGAACTGCTAAGTTGAGAAATGAGATTTCCAGCTTTCAACAGAAGAACTTGGAAGGATTCGGTGAAGCCTGGGAGAGATTCAAGGGCTACCAAGCTCAATGCCCACACCATGGTTTCTCTAAGGAGAGCTTGCTGAGCACATTTTACCGTGGTGCTCTTCCTAAGTACAGGGCCAGACTGGATACAGCTAGCAATGGGTTCTTCTTGGGGAGAACTGAGGCAGATGCAGAGGAGCTGGTTGACAACATGGTAAAGAGAGATGCAATCTACAGTGGAGACCACGACAGAGGCAGTCGAACAGATGATAAGCAGACGAGGAAGGAGTTGAAAGCTCTACAGGATAAGATAGACATCCTCATTGCTGATAAAGCCACCCAAGAGCAGCTGCACTTTGTTGGTAACCCAAGCCAAGAGACACCATCTGTTGTCCATGAGGTTGAGGGTTTGGAAGGTCAGGAAGAGCTGTGTTTCATCAACAACAATGGTAGCTGGTACAAGAAAGAGCCCAACTTTCAGTACAACAACTACCAACAGAAATCTTATCCCAACAACCAACAGAGTGGTTATCCGCCTCGAAACAACCAGCAAGGCAGCTATCAGCCTCAACAAAACCCTTCGTCTATTTTTTATGCTCCTCAAGAGAGCAGCATTGATACCTTACTGAAACAAATCTTGGAGTCTTAGACTAGAAGTGAGAAGCATGTTGGTTATGAGTTGAAGAACCTTCATTCCAAGATTGATGGGAGCTACAATGAGCTCAACAACAAATTCTCACATCTTGCTTCTACAGTCAAGAATTTAGAGAATCAGTTTGCTTCCATGAAGACTCACCAGAATCGCCAGCAAGGATCTATACCTGGAAAATCTGACCAAAATCCCAAGGAGGCCAAAGCTATCACC
>NW_013618268.1:0-5644 GCF_000695525.1 Brassica oleracea var. oleracea
TAATCATCTTTGTCTCTATTCTCAGTGGAACTTGGTATTAAAACTCTGTGGATTCTCTGTTTCAAAATAAAAGAATAGATATGTTAAGCACCCCTATGTTAAGCACCCCTATGTGTCACACTGGTACTGGACCTCCCATTTATCACTCTCTCCTCTCTCCTTCAAAAATCATTTGTTTCTCTTTCTCTTCCTCTCTCGATCTTCGTCGGGGGATTTGATCTGAAAACCACTTGATTCTGATCTCGATTTTCGTTGGTGTTACGATTGTTACAAAGGCGAAAGAGCCTGCTTGTTTCTCCTCTGTGATTCCTGGGTGGTTCTCCGAGATGAGTCCCAAGTGGCCAGGTTGGTTTCCTCCTTCGTGTTTGATTGTAAAAGGATTTGCAATCATCAATCTCTCTGTTTTAATAAGTAAGATTGTAAAAGGATTTGCAATCATCAATCTCCGTGATTCCTGTAGAAACGTCGTCGTTTGCTCTCTCATTTAAACGAACCTACCTTCAATCATCAAGAGCCTGCTTGTTTCTCCTCTGTGATTCCTGAGAAATAGAAGAACGAACCTACCTTCAAATTTACATTTCTTGCTTCTAACTTTGGTAAATGGCATTTTGTTCTAATAACATTGAAGACATGATTCGACCAAATCTTTGATCAACAATTCAAAGCAAGTTGATTTAGTTGAGAATACACGGCAAAAATTTGGTATAAATCAAGATTACAACTAATCGGTTTTTTTTTTCGTTTATGCATTTCTTTCATGTTTGTTTAAAATGTCTAATTATAAATTTGTATTTGTATTTTTCATATGTTTTTTTGTCATATTTGTTTAAATGTTATGAAATCGAATAATTTATAAGTTTTGTAATATTTAAATTTAATAATTTAATTTCTAAAAAAAAGTTTTAAGAACCTCATAGGAGTTTTCCCATTGGACCTTTACAAAACTAATTACATTAACAGAAGTTCTAAACTTTATAAAGTACACAATTAACTATTAAATTAATTTTTAGAACTCATGGGTTCTAACCAATGGAGATGGTCTAAGATTTGAGATTCTTTTAGATCCGTGATATTGTATGTCTTTTTCATGCTTTAGTTAATGGACCGACTTTGCATCTCACCCATATGTTAAAATACCTCAAACTATATTATTTTGAGTACAACTGTATATATAAACAGATAACTCAAGTTGTAAAATAAATGAATTACTCAAAAAGAAAGTTAGGAACGAACGTTAATTTCTATAATTGACATTTATTTTCCACAAGTATCATAATCTTTATATATAAAGAAAGCATTGTATCTCTTCTGAGGGCTCCACGTCGGAAATAGGGTCTCCCTCGCGCTGACACGTCAGATCCGCAGCGTTCCATTAAACCGTGTGTTTTTATTTTGACTGGACCCTACATTCGTTACAGTTGGCAAGCCGAGCAATTACTTCATCCAGCTGTAAACGCGGTTCTCAGCGTCGTTTTGCTAATAGGGTTTTGTGCTTAGCTTTCGTCTCTACCATACGATGTCGAGACAGAACCAGAGTCCCTTATGGCGCAGCCGATCTTTCACCTTCTTCTTTCCGTATGGCGGCCATTGGAACTAGGGTTCATCGTGTTCTTCGTTCTGTTGCTAGCCAAAGCGACAATGGTGTATTCAACAATATATTTGTGAGACGATTCCCTGGATTGGGCTTTCTTCGTGTCGTTTCGTCTTCGTTTTTCTCTCTCTGGAACCGTTACAGGATCAATTTATTCACAGCCATTAACGAGATTCTTAAATTCGACCCACGCTGTAACCGTGATTTCTCATTCATTGTATCTTTCTAACTTCAAGGCTGTGCGTCTCCAACTATAAAAAGGTAAAGCTTACATACCATAAACATCATCTTCGCAAATCCAAACAACAGTTGAAGTTTTTTCTCAGTAGAATGGCGAACTCAAGGCAGGTTCTCAAGTGGCTTAGTCAGAGATTAAAAGTTTTTAAGAGATTTGAGAAACTATTTCCCGAGTTCTTTGCATATGTGTGGATCATGTTTTTTAGTATAAACTTTTAATTGTTTGTCCATGCTCTGCTCTGCTCAGGTTCAGTGATTAACATATTTTTGTTTTACAGAGCAAAACAGAGACCATGAATGGAAATTGAAGGAGAGGATCAGAAACTGAGTCTTCATCAAGACCTTGAGTCTAATAGCCTACGAGGGTACACATATCTCCAAACACCATTTTATACACACACAAAAAAAAAGATCTCCACTTTGTTTCATGTTGGCTATCTGAGTCAGACTTTGCTTAATAGTTTGTTCTTTGATTAATGAGAAGACCAGGTTCTGCACCCCAAGGATCGGACAAACAATAATCAAGATGCACATAAAGAGGTGATGAGAGATTCAGAGACGCTAGAAAATCTGCAGCTTGATAGGAAAAGCTTCCAAGCTTCTTTCCAATAAATCCAAGATTGAACTTTTGATTGGTTTAATTGTGATGTTGGAATGTGTGGGATATAACAAGTGAAGAAGAAAGGAAAGATTGATATTTTAAATATATAACGACCAGTTACTCTCATCCATAAAAAAAAACAATCTTAGTGGGTGGTGTTGTCTTATAATGCTAACGAGACATGGTCTCAATGCTATATTGCTATCATATTAATGTGTGTATCGTTTTTTCCTGTTCATAAAGTATTAGTTGAGCTTCTTGTGGTGTTTCGCATGTAGCTTATCTTTACTTCAAAGAAATATCAGTGATATTGATGACAAGTTCAAGCATCTATTCTGTGACATAGCCTCTCCCAAGCGACTTATTTGACATGGAGAAGGAGCTGCAGAAGATTGGTTTTAAGCCGGTAAGGAACACTGCACAGAAAAGAGCTGCTGCACAGATCCAAGGCATAACGCAAAAAACGAGGCAAGCCTCACCAGCACACCTCTTCCGTATCTCTTCCAAAGCCTCAAGGCCAACAGTTCCTGAAACTAACCTCATAAATGAATGATGTGCTATTTGAAAATCATACTGATCCATAATTTTCTTGCTATTTGACATATTTATATGTATAACAAAGTGTATGATTTGTCTTGAGTTTACAATCGTTTGCATGTATTCTGAAGAAAAATGCATTTTCAACATATGGAGATTGGTTTATACATGCAACTTATGATCACAATGCAAGAATGTCATGCGACGAGAAAGTACAAAACACAAAACTTGAGAAGTTTTCTAATGCAATATCTGATAGTTTTTTCAGACCACAATGCAATAATGAAGAGACAAATTCAAGCAAAAAAAAAACAAGTTTAAACATTTGTCAAAACTTTTGACAGACCAGCAAAGAGGATTTAAATAGACCAATACTCTCATTTCCTAAGCTCCATGCCATACGGTGGAATTCCTTCCACTTCCTTAGTCTCAACCTCTCTCCAGTTTGGATAGCATAGCACCGTCATGTTCAACTGTTCCTGTCAAACCAAAACCACTCAAAAGAGTACGTATATCGTCAGTCAAAATAATAAATAATAAGTTGTTAAACCAAAAGAGAGATTGATCAGATCACAAATGGGAGATCAATATTGACAACACATTGAAAAGTCTTTACATAGGATACAAGCTGAAAACCTTTGTTATCTAAAAACATTTACAACCACCGAGGATATGCCATCTAAACAATATCAAGGATAAATGCGATCAGTGGCATTTTGGAAACTAAAGTTTCTTTGCAGTTACTTTTAAATATATTTGGTAGAATGTTATACATTTATTAGTTAATTAGCCTCTCTAAATTTGCTAAACATTTATTTGAGCCGATAATTTTAAAAATAATTTCCATATCCCCTCATTCTCCAGTATCTATTATTAAAATTATTTAGCTATTAATTTGTTTTTCCTATTTTTTAGAAACTTTTTTCTATTTTTCAGAACTTTAAATACAATTTTCCTTACATAAGCTTAAAAATATTTAAAAAACTATTTGATTTTTAAAACATTATCTTTAGAAACTAATAATATGTTTTTGTTATTAATATTGTTATATCCAATATTATCTTTTCTTATATTTGCTTTACGTCCCAAAGGAACGAGACACCTAAAAATATCTGCAACAAAACACTATAAGAAAGGTACCTGTACGCAGAACTTAGGCTACTCGCAGGTGACCATGCTGAAGGGATGAATCTTATAGACGTTCATAAATGGTGAAACCACACATGAATCTTATAGACGTACATAAATGGTGAAACCACACATACGTTGCTGACAAGCTGTGGAGGCAAGTTAAGCAGTCGTTGCATGAGGTTCCAATCATAAAGAGGAGATCCTATGGTATAAACATGATTCTTAAAATGCCACTAAGAGCCTGCGAGCTCAATGACCTCAAGAAAAGGTGCACTAAGTGTTTTTACTATAAGGAAATGGAGAAGTTTCTTATGTTTTTCCTGTTCGATAATAAATTTATAGTAAATTTTTAAAAATAAAATAATATATTACTCGGTATAACAAATGAAACAATATAAACAAAATATAAAATAATCAATGTTTTGAGTATTAAACCTAACCACAACAATAAAAAATCAAATAATACTTACTATATATAAAAAAAAATTGAGCAAGCATTTAATAAACAATTTCAATCATGAAAATCGTATCATGCTAATACAACTTTATAATCTCTAACAAGAATAATAATAAAAAAATAGTTAGACATATGCGAAAATGATATAAAATGTGTTTTCAGTATAAAAAAAAACATAAAAAAAATAACTAAAATAGAATAATGTCATAAAATATATTTGACAACAAATAAAAAAACAAAACCAAGTGACAAAAATAAGTAAACATCAAACATTAACTAAAATGAATATAATATCTTTCGTCACTTAATATGTTCTAATAGACAATAACACTATTATATACATCTTTTGCAAATGCAAATCTAAACACACAAACTACCAAATCATACAAAAAATAAAAAACCAAGATCACAAGTAAAGAATATCCCGTCCGTAGACGGACCTACCCTAGTGTTTTATATAATCATTTTTCTTGAGACTGAGTCAGAGAAACCAATGAGAGACATGCAATTTTTTTTTTCCAAAAGGCTTGAGACATGCAAATCTTATTTGATGATTTAATGTCGCTTGCGGAAATCGTCATCCTATAGTTGCTTGACACTTGAGTCTTCTCATTATTTATAATCTTCTACTCCCTCTGGATTTAAATATAAGATGTTTAAGGTTTTACACACATATTAAGAAACAATAAATACAATATTTTAGTTGTTACTTTTTGATTATATCAATAAAGTTTCACCACTCATAATTTTACTTTTTAATTTATGTTTAAATTTTAAAAATAAATGCATTAATTATATCTCAAAACATCATACATTTGTATACAAGATAAAAATATAAAACATCTTACATTCGTATCCAGAGGGAGTATATATTAAAAGGGTTATATGAGTATCAAAGAGGATGTCCAGATCAGACAGACAATAAAATCGACCAATGAAATATCGTTTTCCTGCCAGTCACAATCAGGCTTCCCAAAAAAATTGTGTCTATCTGAATCGTCTTTCATCTTTTTTCCTCATACAAAACGTGAAGTTTTTTCAGGTGATTGTCTTCTCAACTTCCATATCATCCTCCATCACTCATAATTAT
>NW_013618269.1:0-5640 GCF_000695525.1 Brassica oleracea var. oleracea
CATAACAAGCCTGTTAAATCTCCTTAGTCTCGTAATTTTGTGTTATCTCTTAATAATAAAAAAAAGGTGTGGTAATTAATGCTCTCTCTCTCTTCTAAAGTCCCTCTTATTCTCATGTACTTTTCCATATAAAACCAAGGTTTCTGATCAAGTATGAACCACCTTGTGTCTCCTTTGAAATGAAGAAACTTTTATGGAGTCTGACTCTGTTTGGTGTCTTCTTAATCCTCCCTGTTAATGGGGTGATGGAGTATGATAAAATGGAGAAGTTCACAGATTTTAATGGGACAAATGTGTATCAGACCGAAAATGATGTCAATTCCAAAGCAAAGGTTACAATGGTAGGACTCACTCTCATTAAAAATGCTGCTCTGAGATCAGCAGGTAACATCTTCTATAACACGATCTGATTCATTGAACCATATCCTTTGATAATATGTTTCTTGCTACTCACTTTTTTGAACATTGATTCATTATATCATTCGAATAGCATTTTTTATTATTGCAGTGTGTCTAGATGGAAGTCCTGCTGGTTATCATTTTCATCCCGGTTCTGGTTCAGGAGCAAAGAATTGGCTCGTTCATTTGGAGGTTTGTTGCATCACAAAGATAAGTCTCTCCTAATAGATGTTAATAATATTAGTCGTACATGATTTCATTTGATGTTTTGATAGGGAGGCGGATGGTGTAGTGACACTGAAAGTTGTGAATACAGCAAAAGAACTAGTCACGGATCGTCCAAGCATATGGAGAAAAAGATACCTTTTACAGGAATTCTAAGTGACAAAGCCTCCGAAAATCCAGGTTAGTGTTGAAATCACTATGTGTGATGTCTATTTCTGTTTAGGTTGCTAATACAAATTAAATGTTTGTTTGCAGACTTTTATAACTGGAACAGAGTAAAAGTTAGGTACTGTGACGGTGGATCCTTTATGGGAGACAATGAAAATAAGGTTAGCCAAGTCTAAAACATAAGTTTGAGGGATTACTGTTTGTGTACTATGATTGCTATATGTTACTTTTTTCTACGTATTAGGATGCAAAACTTCAGTTTAGAGGAAAGCCAATATGGACTTCTGTTATGACAGATTTGTTGGGGAATGGAATGGAACATGCAAAGCAGGTAAACCATAGTTGTTGTTTTCGTGTATGCATATGTCGTGTAATATCGACTTTATATATGTCACATTAGGGTCTGCTCTCTGGATGTTCTGCCGGAGGCCTTGCAGCAATATTCCAATGTGATGACTTTAAGAGTTCACTCCTTTCTTCCACCAGGGTAAAATGTCTGAGTGATGCTGGCTTTTTCGTTGATGCGTGAGTGATTTTCTAGCCAACTTCTTTTAATAAAACTTTGGTATATATTGAATTGTTTTGTAATTTATGTAACTGAAGCACCGATGTCTCTGGAGATCGATCTCTGAGACAGTTATACACCGATGTAATAGAATTTCAGGTACGAGCACATAAGATTTGCAATGTTACATGTCTGGAGTATACTCATATGACAATTGTGTAATGTTTCTACAGAGTATTACAAACAATCTCCCTAATGACTGTTTAAATCGTCTTAATCCAACTTCGGTATATGTTTTCATCTTACATCTTCTAGCTATCTTTATAGTAAAAAAAATGAACTAGATCTCATAAGAAAGTGTACTCATGCTTCAACATTTACAGTGTTTTTTCCCACAAAACCTAATAAACCAAGTCAAGGCTCCATTGTTTATTCTAAATGCTGCATACGATTCTTGGCAGGTTAGTTTATCATCTTCTTTAATCCTCAGCTCTATCTACAAACGTCAAAATATATCTTTTGATACAATGTATTCCTGCAGATCCAAGAGAGTTTAACTTCTAAATCTGCAGATCCAACTGGAAGTTGGGCTGACTGTACATTTAACATCGCCAAGTGCAATGAATCCCAGATCAAGTTCTTTCAAGGTGAAACATGAGCCAATAATGTTCTGGCTTTTTGATAAAACCAACTGAGCTAGTGCTTTCAAAATATGTAATACAGAGTTCAGGACTCATATGGTGAATTTGCTCGGTGGATTCAAAGAGCAACGTAAGAATGGAGTGTTTCTTAACTCGTGCTTTTCTCATTGTCAAACAGAGAGCCATGACACATGGTATTCCAAAAACTCTCCTTCGGTTAAGAACAAGGTAGGCAATACTATTGGTTTTTACTACAGATCATGATTCGTGAACTACAATATAATCCGCCAAAACAATCAATTGAAAAGATGGGAAAACATCCAAACTAACACCTTTAGCAGCCATTCTTTTTGAACTTTTGTTTTGATCTAATTTTTTAGACTGACATCAAATACAAATTCCATGCTAGATTTAATCATGTTATTTCCATTATACTATCTGTGATAATTTTGTTTTGATTTAAGCCCAATTATTAATGATGTTTGTTCCATATACTGAAACAGAGGATTGCAGTTGCTGTGGGAGATTGGTTTTTCGAAAGAGGAGGAGCAAAATTCATAGACTGTCCTTATCCTTGTGACAAGACTTGCCGCAATTTAATCTAAGAAAATAAATTTGTTTTGTGTTTCTATTTTTTTGGCATTCAAATCTTTCTTTCATTCTTCTTTACAATAAAAAACCAAAATAAAATAGAATTCCTAAAACGATTTATCTAACCAAATTGGTAGTGTAAAATTATTATGAATATTGCTATTAGAAAACTTCGAGCAATACGTGCCAATAATTTTTTATTTTTTTTGCACTAAGTATAAGCTGATATCAAAAGGTCTTGAAAAAAAGCCTCACATATCGAAAACTCCCAAGTGTTGTGAACGCATGTCATTCTATTGGTGCATATCATCTTATTCACTAGGTCAGAATTTTTTTTTTTGGACTAAATTTGAAGGTCAGAATTGTGGCAAAAATCACATTACATTTTTCAGAGTATTACCTAAAAGCAAAGCTTTAACCTCTACACGCAGGGAAGAGAGACTACTTCAAATATTCCTACCACTCATCATTGTATTTTCCACTCCATTTGTACTACCAATTAAACCTTTTCCTGTAAAAATCTAATGGTTTCCAAACCCCATTAACATTACACCAACCATTATAAACCAAATTACGATGTTGAACAGACTCTTTTGTATATTCATTTTGTCCCCTCCACTAATTGAACATCTTCCCAATAATATCTTATATTCCCGCCATTTGTAGGATCTCTTGATGGAGTAATCTTTCTAAAATATTTTTTCATTCCTACTTTTTCATGGATAATATCCAAGGAAAAATGCGATGAAAATGCCTTTTGGAAGTGTTCAAACTAAATAATCCAAGTTATAGAATATTGAAGATATTTGAAAAAAACCTAGGTTGTAGGATGTTAAGCTAGATGGGCTTCAAACGTAAAACCAATTGGTAATAAGTGGAGTGGTCTGTCTATCTTATATATTACTAAAGATCCATTCCAACATCCGATCCGATGTATGACACTTTGTGTCTAATATAGAAGACCCTAGATAAAGCCTAAGTTTTCTGTGCATAAAGACATTCAAACGGACTGTGAATAATTGATTCCCTATCCTCCTTCTCACATGATCCACATTGACAATTTATCCGATACATTAGATTTTTGATAAGACCCATCATATAAGTGTATCCGGCCAAATAGCGAGAAGAGAGGCGGTTGGAAAAAGAGATATAGCCGACTTTTTCCTATATAGAGAAAAACTCATTTGGAGGATGAAACATTCACAAACACACGGAATCAGCACAAGAACATGGTTTGTATATGTTTTATTGTTATATTATATATTAATATAATATTTATCTAATTAGCATTCACCTGTGTCAGTATACTATTGTATTCATATTTATATTTTCTTTGGAAAAGAAATAGTTCTTTTCATCCATAAATTCAATGTTTTTAATGATTTTTCTTTATTAGTTTATTTTTTTTATATTAATTATTAATGATATTAGAAAAATTAGAAAATTACTTATTTTATACTTTGAGAATTTTCGTAGATGTATTGTTACTTTAACTATTTTAACAGTAATTTACCATTTATTTTATTTTAAAATGTACGTTGGATTATTATACCACGAATATGTATTTTTGGTTAATATTACTATTTTGCTTTGGATTTTCCATTTTATTATAATAGTTACCATTTTTAAGTAAGTTGTCAAATTTTAATATTTATTTTGTTAGTTTAACTTATATATGTAAAATTAATTTAGTTCTATACTAAAATATATATTTTTGGGAAATATAATTTTCTTCTCCTATACATTGTGATTTTTTTAGATGTTTTTGTTTTTCTTAATTTAAATATTTTAACACTAATTTACCATTTTATTTTAGTATAAAATGTAATTTGGATTATATACCTAAAAATATGTATTTTGGTTAGTATTACTATCCTGCTTTGATTTTCCATTTTACTATAATAGTTAAGTACGATGTCAAATGTTAATATTTATTTTGGTATTTTAACTTATATATGTAATAGTAATTTCGTTTTATTTTGAAATATATATTTTGGAAATATAAGTCTCTTGTTTTATACATTGTGAATGTTTATAAATATTTTTTGTTACTTTAACTATTTTAACATTAATTTACCATTTTATTTTTCTATAAAATGTATTTTGGATTTATTACACCTAAAATATATATTTTCCCACCATTTTACTATAATATTTGCCATTATTTTAAGTAAGTTTTCAAATGTTAATATTTATTTCTTTAGTTTAACTTATATATTTAGGTTCTATATGGTAACCAAATGAATGAGTGGGAATAGTGAATTCGTTGTCATTACTTACAATTTACACTATATACAAAAAATATTTGTTATTTATAATTCCTTAACATTCATTTACATTTAAGGAATAATAGACTATATTTATTCTTTATCAAATTCGGAGAAGAACGTAAGTAATAGACATTTCTCTTTGTTCCTTTTATTTTATTCTTTATATTCTTTTAATGGTTACATGTTGAAGCCTTAATCGTAATTAGACTTTGATCCACACACATGCGCTAATGTTTATTTTCATTTTCCAATAAATAAATATTTATTTGTATAAGTAATAATGTATATTTTTATAATTTACCTGCATTAAATAGTTGTTTAATATGAAAATTTTAAACATAATAATTTATAGTTTATATTGAGTAATTTTGTTTTGTCTTGTAAACTGTCAACTGCATTATCCTTATTTTTCAAATATGATCCATGCATTCACACAAATGTATTTTTATTTTTTATGGATCAGAATTTTATGATACTATATAGTAAAACTGTTTTATATACTATTTAAAATCTTGTGTTATATATTTTATACTCTTCAACATTTGGTCTATTATTTTTATAAAAGTATACTTAAAGTAATATATTTATATATTAATTTATATTTCATTTATATATTATAAAATAATTATTTTTAAATTTAGGTATGTTTTATGGTTGTTTAATTTGATAAAAGATAATAAATGCTAAATAGTAGAATTAGGTAGTTTCTTAGTGGCATTAAAATATAATTAGTTATTTTTTAGTTTAGGATTAATTTAGGAAACGATTAATTAAATTATGAAAAGACAAAGCATACCTAAATTTAGGTTCGATAATTACTCAGGGCATTCTAGTGTAAAAG
>NW_013618270.1:0-136 GCF_000695525.1 Brassica oleracea var. oleracea
AAACATTTTAACAAAGTACATCCGGAATTCGCTAGCAATAGCCGGAACGTGTATCTTGGATTATGCACAGATGGATTTAGTCCATTCGAAATGTCAGGGAGACAATATTCATTGTGACCAGTCTTTCTTACGCCAT
>NW_013618270.1:2831-5638 GCF_000695525.1 Brassica oleracea var. oleracea
GGCCGCCTCATCATCGATTTCATCGGTACCTAAACCTTCTGTCTGTTATCATCTGCTCTGTAGGTCTTTCTTGCTTGGACAGCAAGTTTGAAACCCTACTTTCTCCGTTTGTTATCCTCTGTTTTTATGTCTTTCTTGCTTAGACACCAAGTTAGAAACCATACTTGCTCTGTTTTAGGTCTTTCTTGCTTGGACAGCAAGTTATAAACCCTACTTGCTCCTACTTTTTTTTGTAATATTGTGTTCATTTTTGGTTTATGTAACAGCTGAGTTCTTGAGACTACCATATGTACCACCTTATTTTGGTTCTCAAAACGTGAGCTTCAAGCAAGGGATCAATTTCGCTGTGTATGGAGCAACAGCTTTGGATCGTACGTTTCTTATGGAAAAGGGAATTGAATCAGATTTTACCAATGTTAGTTTAAGTGTTCAACTTAACATCTTCAAAAAAAATTTACCTAGCCTTTGCGCCTCCTCGTCTCCTCATGGTTAGAAACTTGCAACCTTGTTATATGATGATGATGCATCGAGCTCACTTCTAATGGCTTTAGATTGTAAAGAGATGCTTGGAGACTCGCTGATTTTAATGGGAGATATTGGAGCGAATGACTACGTTTACATGTTTTTCCAAGGCAAAAGTATCAATGAAGTTGAAGAGCTAGTTCCTCTAGTCATCAAAGCTATCTCTTCGGCGATTGTGGTAATATCTGTTAACAGCTCCCAACACACGAGAATTAAACGTTAGTTTTATAATATTAAGCAACAAATCTACAGGATTTGATCAATTTGGGAGGCAAAACATTTTTGGTGCCCGGAAGCTTTCCATATGGATGTTTCCCCGCGTATCTTACTCTATTTCAGACCGCAAAAGAAGAAGAATACGATCCTTTTACAGGTTGCCTCTCATGGCTCAATGCGTTCGGAAAGAACCATGATGAACAGCTCAAGACAGAACTCAGACGACTCCGGAAACTCTACCCTCATGTCAACATCATTTATGCTGACTACTACAACTCTATGTACCGGTTTTTCCAAGAACCTGCCAAATACGGTACGTGGGACTTTAGAGCACCTCCAATGGGGATTCTACCCATTGAAGGTGCTCTTATTACTCTCTGTCCTTGACCCTCACGGTTTGATACTTTAATTGATGTTCTTATGCATGGATGTTTTTTTTAGGGTTTAAGGAGAGACCTTTGGGTGCTTGTTGTGGAGTAGGAGGTCAGTACAACTTCACTATTGGTGAAGAGTGTGGATACCAAGGAGTTGGGTATTGTAAAAATCCATCTGAGTATGTTAATTGGGATGGTTATCATTTAACCGAAGCAACGCACCAGAAAATGGTTCATGGCTTACTCAAGGGTCCCTATGCAACTCCTGCTTTCGATTGATCCTGCCTTGGCTCTGCATCTGTGGATACAGAATCTTCTACTAGTTGAAAGACAAAGTCGTTTTTCATCAGTTAAAATTATTTTAGTGGTTCAAATTTTTATGGAAATCCACTAAATATTAGTAGTACCTATTAAAATCATCAACTAAGATTCTAATGAAAAAACCTTCAACATATCTAACAATAATAAAAGGGGAATATCCTCAAAAATTCTAGCTATGCCACGTTGGTTAAGAAAATCAACCTATCAGGAACTTCCAAATCGCCACGTCATCTCTTTGTTACTCGAAACAGGTTTTAAACGGGTCGGTCAATTCAAGTGAGCTCAAAATATTAAAAGAGCCCAAACCACCTTCCAAGCACTGTCCAAGTCGTCTCTGTCTCTTCAACTTCACGATAACCTCTGCAATCCAACGTTTCTGTTACTCTCACTCATTCAATTTTGTACTTTAAACTATCTTAATAATAAGAGATATTACCCCATCAAAGCTTTTCACCTCCCCTTCTTTCTGTTCTTATATAAACTAATAAACCCTACATCAAAAAAAAATAAAAAAAAATAAATAAACTCTACATCAAAGCTTTCATTGAGGATCTGCGACCTCCATACAACCAAATGAAGATATGGCTATGAAATCGGCTTATATCTCCAGCAAGTCTCCGGTATGAATGTTTCTTTCCCAATTTTGTTTCATGGATTATAGAGAAATCTCATTAACCACTCAATGGTTTCTTTTCCAGCAGGACACTGTGATGCAATGTTTCATCTAATCGTGCTCCACTCTACCTCCCTGACCTCAAACTAGGATTCACTTATAGTTCAGGAACTTTTTTGCTATGAAAAGCAAAGAGATCTATCGAGTTGCTGATCTCGGTTTGGCCATTTGCTTCACGCACAGCTCTGTCCTCTCCGATCTTGACCACGTGTGCCTCCCTATTGACGCAGACAGGTTTAGGTTCAACTTACATGAGGTTTTGAAGCCAACTATGGACTCACGGGTGACCTCTATTGTAAGCTGCTACAACTTTAAAATCATTTCAATTTGATTGCTTATCTGCGTAGTTATAGACATTTGAAGGACCCATTTAACTGCAACTTCCCAACCAATGATGTAGATGTCGTTGGCCACATGAAGCTGCTAAATGGACAGATGCTCATTCAACGCCCGGTCCTTCACGAAGTGGTAATAGCAACCACACAGCGTGTCTTGATCCATTTGCAAACTAAGTAGTATATTGTCTTCATCTATTTCACATTCTCTGTATAGAATAGTAAAGTTTCTAGCTATGAGTCTATAACGTATATTTGATGTTCTAATCATGGTTACTTTCCATACTCATGGTTTTGTTTATATTTGTATGGTTAGTAATCTGTATAGAATAGTTAAGTTTCTAGAATCGGTACTTTGACGTTCGG
>NW_013618271.1:0-3797 GCF_000695525.1 Brassica oleracea var. oleracea
GCCGGGACGAGAAGGTTTACCAATCATCAACCCAGATCGACCACCCCCCACACTTACCAGTAATTTTTTAATTTATTAAAGTTTTTATTGCATTTAAATATACTAATTATACATATTGCTCTAAATATATGTATTCTTTCAAGTTTTGTAGGTTTTCGACGGACAATTGTGTGGGACAGAGCGTTGGAGATATCATCAGGGCAAACTTCCGGGAAGCGCATCCGAACTGGTCTCTTACACCTGACCACGTTCGGAGGACTTGGTTCAAGTGCTTCGCGGTTAGTTTTAAATATAATTTTTTATAATTGTTTATTTACTTAATTTAATTTTTTTATTGTAGCAAAAATGGAATTGGTCCATTGCTGTCAACGAAAAAGTGAAGGAAAAGTTCTACAAAAAGGCGATGGATCGCCTAAAGAACATTGTTGGTGATTGGAAGGAGAAGTGGAGGGTTTTGGGGGACGACGAAAAAGAAGCCTACTTCAGCAATGACGTTTGGAAGAGTTTGAAGGCTTATTGGAATTTGCCTAAGTCAGTTAAGAGGTCTCTCCCTTGCTCTATGACTCGGTTGACCCGCGATGATGATGGTAACCTGCCAGTACCTCATACTTCCGGACAGATTCCACACGCTGCGAGGGCACTACAAATTGTAAGTCTTCGATCTTTCTTAATTTTTATTAAATATATATTAATTGACTATTTATTTAATGCGTGAGTTTAATTTAAATTTTTTTTTTAATACAGGCTGCCCAAGAAGGAGCACCACCATCTCTAGCCCGACTTTACAAGACGACACACCAGCATTCTGATGGCACCTTCTCGCATCCTCGAGCAGAGAGGATCGACAACACTGTTGAGGCCCGGATCCAGGAGGTCGAGACTCAGTTGTCGCAACAAAATCCGGAAGGTGCACCGGTCCAGCTGTCCACCGTCGAACAAGACAAAAATTTTTGAGCAGGTTAGAAAGTTGATCTCTTAAATATATATGTTTATTTACATTTTTTATTCTTTAAGTTAGTTTTACATATGTACTAATTAAATATCTATTTATTAATTGAAAGTTGCCCCGAAAAAAAGGGGACGTATTGTCAGGATCGGGTCTGTCAACGATGTCCTGAGGGCGAGAGCTGAACACACTGCAAGAATGGAAGAAGAATCTTCTCTCCGTAGGGATTTGACTGCGGCCAAAGAAGTCATAGCTGACCAGAGGGACAAATTTGCATATATGGCAAATATGTTCGATATGATGATAGAGACAACCCCAAACATCAACCCGGCTCTTGCCTCTAGGTGGCAGTCTCTACGTCCGAGCTTTATCCCCGAGCCCACTCCGGAAGAGCAGGCATATTTAGAGCGACGTGCGGATGAGCATAGTTCCGACCTCTTCGACGAAATAAACCTTAACACTTAGTTTTTTTGGTTTTAGTTAATTAGTATTATGAATGTTTTATATTACGGATATTATTATGTTTCTGAATGTTAGATATTTTCTTTTAATTTTATCGAATTTTAAAAATTAAAATCAAAATAAATTTAAATATTTGATTTTAATTAATATATTAAATTCGTAATTAAATACAAAATTCGAAAATAAATAAATAAAGTGGGTTAATTTACGACTAATGAACATCTAACGTCGATGTAAAGTGGTCGTTACATTACGACAAACAAACATCGACATAGAAGCAAATTGGTCGTAAGTTTACGACCAATGTACATCTAATTTATGAGACGTAAATGTGCGTCACATGTACGACTAATGATTTTACGTTTAACTTACGACCAAGTGTCTGAGTCGTACATTTACGTTTGCTTTACGACTAATGCATTTACGTTTAACTTACGACCAATTTATTGAGTCATACGTTTACGTCTGCTTTACGAGTAACACCATTAGTCGTAACTTTACGATCAATGTGCCTCGAATAATTATTTACGACCAGCTTCTAACGACCAATCGTTTTTCGAAGCTAATTGGCCGTAAAGCCTATATTACAACCAAATAGCTACTAATATTGTAGTCGTTAATGTCCCGTTTGCTTGTAGTGTAAATACTTTCTGAATAATATATTAGGGTTAGAGCTCTTAAATTATATGAATAAGCTTGGGTCAATCTTAAATCTCTGAACCCTATACAACATCCCTAGTGATAATCCGTATATCATATAATATAAATTTTAGTTTTAAAAATTATTAATTAACACGATTGTCACATAATAATTATATATTTAAGATTTTGACTTGTATTCATAATCAAAAAAATACATTTAAGAGCATTTCCGGCCGTATACATACACCACATCCATGGATGCTCTTCCCCTCCATGGTGTCCACAAGCCATAAGGCCACACACGATAGACGTAAGACCACTTTTAAACTTGTTCGTGGATACCTCATCGCTCAAACCATCAACGAATACCTAGTTCCGATTTCAATTAATCTACTACGAACTGTTGCCTGTTGGTATATGAATCTGGTCTCCTCCGTCGTAAAGAGCAAACTACCCATTTGGTTTAAAGGCCTACGTGTCTTGACTTTGCCGAGATCGTGTCCTTGTTACACATAGGCGAGTTTTGAGCATCTTACAAACACATCGTTTATGATAATGCTAAAGTTTAAGCCAAAGCAAAAGCTTATTATTACCAAAGAAAGAGTGTTAATCTTTAACATTTAATTTTACAAACTCAGTAGTATTATATAGTCAAGCAAATTAATTTGGGTTATTTATTAGTCAATTAAAAATCTTTTTTTTTGAACGATAATTTCATTACTTAACAAAGCGGTCACAAAGGATAGGTGGAGTAGTTGAGAAGCGCGCTCTTGGCGAGTTCATCAGCTGCCCTATTGTCTGAACGAGGAACATAATGAAAGGAGATTACATCAAGGTCACAAGCTAACTTAAGAATATCATGAAGAATTCCAAAGAGATCCTTGATTGATTCTCGATTGTTGATGGCTCGGACTAAAGTCTGAGCGTCTGACTTGAGGATGACGTTGTTGAAACCTTGTGCTTTGGCTTGGCGTAGAGCTTCCCTTATCGCTAAGGCCTCCGCCATCTGAGCTGAGTTTACACAATCTTCGAATAGGCCCTGTTGGTGTAACACATGTCCTGATGGTGTTGAGAAAACCCAAGCCAATCCTGCAGAAAAGAGTTCTTTTTTCCATGATGCATCAGTGTTGATAATCAAGGCGTCCGTTCGAGGCAATGGTAGCGTCGAAGCCTGTAGATGTGGTTTTGGCCCAGTTTGTCGCCCAGGTTGTGCTTCTTGCCATTCACGCGCGTCTGCTATTGCTTTCGAGAGTGTCTCCGCTGGTTTGAAAACCCTGTTTTCGAAGATCTTCAAATTTCGTGTAATCCAGATGTTCCAAACAATCCAAGGGAACAGAGGTCCCATGTGAAGTCCTGTAGGGGGTAGGTTAGTCAGCTTTGTTCCAAGTTTGAGTGCTTCTTCGAAGTCCAATGCTGTGGTGATGACCGCTAAGTTGCTTATTGGAGCTGCAGACCAGATGTCAACTGCGAATTGGCAGTGAAGAAAGAGATGTGAGGCTGTTTCCTTCATACCACAATGAGTACATGTGAGGTTCTCCGTCAATCCTCGAGTTTCCAGATTTTCCCCTAGTGGCAATGCTCCTTTGGTGATTTTCCACAGAAACACACGAAGCTTTGGAGGTAGAGGCACTGTCCAAATATCTTTCCTCCAGTCCACGTTGGTTTGAGTTGTATGAGGCAGGTTGCTTGTGTTCTTCATCTCCAGTGCAGTGAAATAGCCCGTTCGGGTGGAGTATTCTCCATCTTT
>NW_013618271.1:3917-5637 GCF_000695525.1 Brassica oleracea var. oleracea
ATCCGCCACTGTGAGGTCCTTTGTTGCCAGTTCCGGAGGTCCCATTGGTTGGGCTAGCTCAGAAGTAGATAGCCATGGTTCTTCCCAAATACGAGTATCAGCTCCATTCCCAATCACCTTCCCCGTTTTTTCCAGCAGTAGGTCTCTTCCACACAAAACACTTCGCCGACCATGTGAGCAAGAGCTTGAAGCTTGAACCGCCATGAAGTTCGTTGCTTTGCAATATTTGCCAAGCAAAACCTTAGCGAGGAGACAATCCGGTTTCATTTGTATCCTCCAGCTTTGCTTTGCCAAGAGGGCGTCGTTGAAAGCTTCAACTTCCCGGAAGCCCAGTCCGCCATCTTTCATAGATTTTGTTACTTCCGACCAGGCGACCCAGCACATTTTCCTCTCTTCTGGGCTTGCATCCCACCAGTATCTTGTCAGTGCGGCTTGGATCCTTTTGGTGAGACTTTTGGGTAGCTTGAAGCACATCATTGAGTGAGAGGGAACCGCCGATAATACTGACTTGATCATTACAAGTTTACCAGTGGCCGAGAGCTGTCTTGTACTCCAGCTTGCCGCCTTTTGTCTGATCTTATCCACAATAGAGGTGAACATGTCTTTTTTTTTCTTTCAAAAATGTTCTGGAAGTCCTAGGTATTTGCCCACTCCTCCTTTTTTGGATATTCCCAAGGTAGCTTTGACTCTTTCCCGGACCTCAGCTGGAGTTTTCCTAGAGAAAGTGATCGATGATTTTGTTGCATTAATCACTTGTCTCGACACAGATTCATACTTCCTTAGCACGTCTCGAAGGGCAGTGACACTCGTTGGGTTGGTCTTGACGAAGAACATGGTGTCGTCGGCAAAAAGTAAATGGTTTATCTTCGGACTTCCCCTGGCTACTTGGATTCCAGCGAGAGAGCCTCGGCGTTGTGCAGCTGAGCAGAGTCCAGAAAGAACCTCACTGCATAGTATGAAGATATACGGGGAAAGTGGGTCACCCTGTCTGATTCCGCGGGTTGGTGTGATCATTCCCTGCGCCTCTCCATTCAGCAGGATAGAGTATGTGACGGATGTAATGCATCGCATGATCCAGCGTTTGCAATCGTCGTGTAACCCCAGTCGTTTCAAAACAGCATCCACGAAGTTCCAC
This sequence comes from Brassica oleracea var. oleracea, assembly GCF_000695525.1. Taxonomy (NCBI): domain Eukaryota; kingdom Viridiplantae; phylum Streptophyta; class Magnoliopsida; order Brassicales; family Brassicaceae; genus Brassica; species Brassica oleracea. The sequence continues at coordinate 5,053 of NW_013618271.1, forward strand.
TCAAGCCGGTCATACGCCTTGCTCATGTCCGTTTTTACGGCCATGGCACAGTGCTTTGTTGCTTCCGATCGCTTCAAGTAGTGTAGCGTTTCGTGTGTGATCATGATGTTGTCCGCTATTGCTCTCCCCGGAATGAAAGCTGATTGGTTCTCGGAGATAATAGTGTCAAGAACAGGTTGCAGCCGCCTTGTTAGTATCTTCGACACTATTTTGTAGTAGACATTGCATAATGCAATGGGTCTGTAGTCAGCCGCCGATTCGGGTCCCGATATCTTCGGGAAGAGCCGCATGTGCGTGTGGTTGAAGTTGAGAGGCAGGGTATCGTGTGGGAAGAACGCAATTATTTCCTCAGAGATTGCTGGTCCGACTATATCCCAGTTAGTACGGAAGAAACTCGAAGAGAATCCATCCGGCCCCGGAGCTTTGTCCGGATGGATTGAAAAGACAGCTTCCTTTATTTCTTTTGGTGTGGGGATGGCAGCTAGGGAACATTTATAGTTGCCTTCGACTGTATGGGAGAGTGCTTCATCAACTACATTTGATGGTGGCGGGTTGGTTGTAGTGAAGAGTTTCGAGAAGTAATCA
>NW_013618272.1:0-3426 GCF_000695525.1 Brassica oleracea var. oleracea
ACCGATGCATATCTTTGGGAGAGTTTCGAGTATCCTACTGATTCTTGGTTGCCAAATATGTTGGTTGGCACAAACCCTGAAATTATTTTAATACATACATCACCGCTAAATGTTTTGATGTGGGCTTTGATTTTGGGCTACATGGGCTTTCTGTATGTTTGATATATGTAGGCAGGCCATAAACAAGCAAAATTTTGAACTATGCGAAGTTAGAATATCATTATCCGGGATCTTTAGTGGGTTTTTGGTGCGTGGATTCCCACAAAACCTTTAAGGATCGGTTACAAAAACTACTAATTAAGAACCGATTTTAGTGAGTTTCTTACACTGTTCGCTGGCCCCACCACTGACCCGTGGCGGTCCGCGATTGGTTTGCTTTTAATTTTTTTTTTTTTTTTTTTAAAAACTAAGAAACCTAGGGATAATCATGGTCTTACAACCTCAAGGGAAGGTATAGGGTTTACGGCTGGTGGGTCTTCTCCGCCATGGAACTGCAGCTAAATACGCGATCAAAAATCTTGTTGAATGGAAGAGAAAACCTACCTATTGATCTCGTTATGGAAATACTTTCGAGACTGCCTTTAAAGTCTATTGGGAGATGTTGTTGCGTATCAAAGCTGTGGGCCTCCATTCTTGGACTTCCCTATTTCCTAGATTTATTTGCCACTAGATCTTCAGCTCGGCCTCATATGTTGTTCGCCTGCAGGCGAGATGGCAAGGTCTTATTCTTCTCGGCACCTCAACCTCAAAATTTTGATGTCAACTCCTCGTCTGATGTAACCGCCAATTATCTTTCACGTGTTTCCTACGATGGTTCTTACTGTTACATTAGTGGTCCTGTCCACGGCTTGGTCTGTCTTACATTTAAAGATAATAAGGAGTCCTCAAAGGGACATATAATATGTAACCCTAGCACGGGACAAACTTTAACCTTACCCCAACTCGAAAGTATGGTTGGGGTGAGAAGCCCTTATAAGGCGATAAGCCTTTTGTGGTATGATCCTACTGATAAAAAAGGTAAGGTATTGTTCATGGAAGAGGACGTAGACCATTCTATCTCCCTTGTTGTTTTGAAGCATAAAGTTATGACTTTAGGAACTCAGAAACTTGAATGGAGAAGGACCAAGTGTTGCATACCCCATTATTCTTATGTAAAAGGGATATGCATTAATGGTGTTTTGTACTATCGATCTGTTCGTGCGTATACACATGATTCTGTAATAGTTTGCTTTGACGCTAGGTCCGAGGAGTTCAGTTTTATTGAAGTGGAAACGACTTTCAAGGTACCACTAATTTGCGGACAATATATAAACTACAATGGCAAGTTTGGCTTACTTCTCTCCCAAGGGTGGGACTACGCTGATGAAGCAAGTAGCAGTTTTGAGTTGGTGGTTATAGGCGATTCTGAAAACCAGGAGTGGTCGACGCGTAAATACGTGTTGCCTCCTACGTGGAAGAATATGGTTAAAGAAAAGTTGGGCTTTGTTGGATTTATTGGTACACATACGATCGTGTTGACGCACCCTTCTTCCTACATTATCTACTACAATATCGAGAAAAATACTATCGTAAAAGTTAGTATCCAAGGGTTGGATGGGTTTAAGTGCTTCGAAGTTTTAACCTTTGTGGACTATGTAGAGGACCTTAGAGCTTGAAAGTTTTGTTACAAATCTGGTTTGGCTTGTGATGATTGGACTTTAACTTCTTGCTACTGGTTTTGTGTACTTATCATTATTTTGGCTCATTAGATGACTCTTTTCTCTGTTTTTGGGAATCTTCTATGGATATGCTAACAATTTACTGCATTGTTTTAGTACAAAACTCAAGAGCTATATATGGGTTTTAACATTAGCTTTAAATTATTATCTATCTATGAGTTAGTGGGTGATCGTCTAATTAACTTTCTGATTAGACAGTTAAATTAAGTGGTTTGCATAGATGATCATGTAAAGTATCTGTATATATAAGTTTTGAAAACGCCAAGTACTTGGTGGGATAGAAGAAAAAATTGACAGCACAGTTAACATATCAGTCAGTAGCAAACAGAAAACGGAATGTTAATTTCATATATATTTTACATATGCATAACACACTAAGTCCAAAATATATACTCTGAATTAATTAATTTTTTTATTGATCAATTACTTCAATGGATGAAAAGGCACTGCGGAAAAGGGTTCTACGCCATGCTGTAACTTTTTTTTGCAGATTATTGGATGTAAAACTTATTGAAGGTTTCAAAGTATTGCAAGTAGTCTTTTGTTGTGATAGTGTATTATGGTTCGTTGTGATAGTGTATAGCGGAACCTTTACATCGAAAATGTCTTACATACAAAACCGTCATCCTCTGAAAGTTATTAATCAATATATGTTACAAATAACTAATTATAGTCATAGAAACTGAATTTATATAATCATCTAATTGATGATTTGATCAGTGTTAAAAAATACTTACTCGTCACATTTTCTCTAGGAGTGACAGCTTTACTGCCTTTGATAACTTCAGATGATATTCCCGTGTACGAACAACGTGTGGTCAAACAAGGACTAGGGCAGAAAGAGAACATAACCTTGGTCAATCCTGGCTTTCTTCCGAGCTCAAAGCAGAACATGTTCAGCTATGGGATGCCATTAAGCAATCGAATGTCTTCCCCCCGACCTTATTTATCTTCTTATGGCAAGGCACACCACACTCTGATTCTGCAATGTTTTAATTTTCTTCCAATTGGTTCACGGTCAACGGCTTGTTTTCATATTCACTGAAATGGTAGATACTTAGGTTTAACATAATCAATGGAATATGTAGAGGTCTTCTGTACCTTCACAGAGATTCAAGGCTGAGAATCATTCACAGAGATCTAAAAGCTAGCAACATCTTGTTAGATAAAAATCTGGTTCCCAAAATATCTGACTTCGGGTTGGCCAAGATTTTCTTAGGGGAGGAAGATGAAGCAAAGACCCGTAGGGTCGTTGGAACATAGTAAGTAACTCCATAGGTTACACCTTCTTACATAAACCAGACGTTCAGATGATCAAAAGTGTCAGTTAAGACTGTAAAAGCCGGGATGATAGGTTTGTGCGACTTTTTTGTAGATGGTGGCGCAAGCGCTGGGAAGAGAACTGGAAGCATGGGAGACAATAGCGGTTGGGGCGGTGTCAGGAGGCATAGCAGCAGTTGTAACAACGCCATTTGATGTGATGAAGACGAGAATGATGACTGCAACACCAGGGAGACCGATCTCAATGTCTATGGTTGCTATCTCGATCCTGCGCCACGAGGGACCGCTTGGTTTGTTCAAAGGAGCAGTCCCGAGGTTCTTCTGGGTGGCTCCTCTTGGTGCCATGAACTTTGCTGGCTATGAGCTAGCCAAGAAAGCTATGCAGAAGAACGAGGAAGTTGTAATGGCTGATCAGCTTGGTCAGAAG
>NW_013618272.1:4760-5575 GCF_000695525.1 Brassica oleracea var. oleracea
TTATAAAAGAAGTGAGAGCGTTTACGAGTTTGGGTCTCAAGGAATAGAAGGAGAGAACCAACTATAAAATATGAAGATGTTCCATATCTTTTGAAGTATAAAGTTTATCTTTGTAAGCCCACTCTTGAGTATGATCGATTGCTCATCTACATTGTTAACCACCTTTCTGAGAATTTATTTGCGGAACTAGAGACATGATTTGGGATATATATTACGACATGTTGATGTTTAAGGTTTTCTTTAACAAAGAATCTATTCCACTTACACGTTACACTCAACCCAAACCACATATATATAACATTGCTTACGTACATTATAGATTATATATAAGAGCAATTTCAAATAAAACCAAAATATATACTAATTAGAAAGTTCACTATTTTGTTTTGTAATAAAAGATTATCAAAAAATTTAAAGTATACAACATATATAATAGAGTCAACGTACAAAAATAAAACTAATACAAAATAAAAACTAATACAGTAAAAACAAAAAGATTACTAATTGTATTCTGAAATTTAATCTAATATCATTTCTTCCAAAAAAAAACAATAGGTAGATGCAGAATAACTTTTCTAACCTGAACCATCAGCTGCCATGAAACGTTTAAAACTTTCAGTTATGTTTTCAGCATCTGACGGCATTCCAACGTTTCCTTTACAAAAAAAACTAATAACATTAAATTAATTGCAACTAACAGTGAACTAAATTATAGTGTGGTTATTTAACTCAAAGGAAAAAAAATGAGACAAGTAAATTCTTTCACAGCTTTTACCCGCATTGCAACGAAGTAATTCCAATAACAGGAAGAGCTA
>NW_013618273.1:0-399 GCF_000695525.1 Brassica oleracea var. oleracea
AAAAATATTTTTGACATCAAAAGATGTTTACATAATGATTTGAAAAATTGGCTAAATGTGCTAGTTAACCATATCTACCATCTACGGTGGTTTAGAATATGTAATCTGAAAGAAACACAATGTTCTAAAGTATGTAGGCTGCACATTATAACGGAAACGTATTCAACTACTAAGGTAGAATATGAAGTTCACGATTTCTTCTATGCTCTATATTTCAGGTAGATTTAAAACACTAAACAATGTCATCTCATCAACCACGCTAGAAAATATAATCTAAATCTTTCCTTTTTATAAACCACGCCAGAAAATACAATCTACAACATGTCTTTATATCTACTACAGTAGTATATTACATCCTATTTATTATTATATTTTCTAAATTGGTAGAATGCAAGTTCT
>NW_013618273.1:4742-5569 GCF_000695525.1 Brassica oleracea var. oleracea
CTTGGTGTGAATGCAGAGTGAAGCGTTTCAGCGGAGGTTTTGCAGAGTCGGCGAGAGTTAAGTAGGTAAATGATTCGACAACGATGGTAAAAGATGGGGTAGGAGTGGTTAAGACGTTTTGGGCTTAGAATATGTAGCCTTAGCTGATCAATAATGTCTAAATAATTAATCTAACGCTCATTCGTAGTCAGCCCAAAACGCTTATGAAACTTTTTAAATCAGTGCCAAGTACATGTCAAGCCCTCACCAAAACAAACCAATTTATAATTCATTGTCGAGCCCTCCTCACCTTAAAAGCCCATCACGATATAAGCCCATCAAACACCATAGAAAATGAAACGGTGAGTTTCAAATGACCGGGACACATGTCACGCATACAGAAGCCGACTTTCTGACCTGTCCGCCTACGTGGCAGCACCATGAGGGAATAAACTCTTTTTATAATAATAATAGATTACAGAAAATACCACTGCTTAACATTATTTTGTCTGACCTAATTCATTTACACATTATTCTATCATTTTTACACAACTCTCAGTTTTTACAGCATTTAAACGGAAAATGTATTAATAAGCTTGTGGCCTTTACTAGTGTTAGAGAATCACTTGCAAATTTTACTTGGGAAATTTGCTAATATGGAACTAAATCTCTAAAGTATTGTCTCCTTAGAACTAAATTAACTTTTGACACATTTGGACATTGACTACCCTTTTTGTATATAAAAATTCATATTATTTTTTTTACAAAGGAAAAAAATATGGAAAAATAGTTAACTTAGAAAAGCATGTGCATGTGAGAAAAATATTTTTGACATCAAAAGATGTTTA
>NW_013618274.1:0-849 GCF_000695525.1 Brassica oleracea var. oleracea
CGCCCAATCTGGCTAAAGATGTCTGGAACACCAGCAACTGCATATGTAGGTGTGACACCACCATCATCATATCTTCTTGGAGCTCTTTTCCGGGTACGTACTTTTTACGCAAAGTAGTACGATGTGAAGTGAGAAGTTTCTTCCGTCAAACTTCCAGTAATTATAGAACCTTCAACTTTTGCGAGGTTTTTGCTTTTCCCTTCAAATATTTCATGGCTTGCTCATACTGATACATCCATCTGTAATGTACAGGTCCACGAAGCAGTGCCTCATATGGGAGGTGGACAGCTAGATGCTCCATGACGTCAAAAAATCCCGGAGGAAATATCTTCTCCAAGTTGCACAAAAAGATGGGAATGTTCTCGTGAAATTGTTCCACGACTTCTTCTTTAAGAGTGCGTGTGCTCAGATTCCTGAAAAATGCTTCAATGCCTTGTATATTTTAAAAACAATTAAACACATTAGTAGTCATATATTATTGCAAACTAAGCCATTATAAAATTAATGCGTTATAATATACTACCTGCAAGTGTTTCATGTACGTTTGTTGGAAGTAGCTCCGCAAATGCAAAGGGAAGTAGTCGTTACATAAAGACATGACAATCATGACTCTTCATCCCAAAGAACTTTTGACCCTTTTCAACACATCTAGAGAGATTTGAAACATACCCATCGTGGAACTTAACTTTTGATGCCACCTAGTTGAACAACACCGACTTTTTTTCTGAAGACAATCTGAATATCAGAATGGAAACTTGTCCATTGCTTTTTATATGTAACTCACTTCTTGAGCAAATATCCGGCAAGTCCAACCTCGATTTTATGTTGTCTTTTGTCTTCCCTGGGACA
>NW_013618274.1:2482-5539 GCF_000695525.1 Brassica oleracea var. oleracea
GGTTCTTCCTGAAAATTGCTATTACTACTACTAGCTTCATTCTCATAATTATACCATTCTCCATGTTGAAACCAGATATAGTAATTTGGCGTGAAACCTCTATTTATTAAATGCTTCCAAACATTTTCACGATTTGCCAATTTCGAATTGTTGCATTTCTGTCAAGGACAGAACATCTTACCGCTTTCTTGGGTGACCGGTGTGGAATCTGCTTGATGCATAAATGTCTCCAGCCTTTCGAGGTATTCTTTCGTCACTCTCCCGTTAGCATCTCTGTGCATATACATCCACCTCCGCAACTCGAAAATATCCCAGAGCCCGACATTTTTTTTTCTTTCACGTTTTTATTTTTTTCTTGTTGTTGTGTTTAAAATGATGTTCAAACGTCCATATTTATAGGAAATTTTCGAATCTGGTAGTTGAAAGTTTATTAGGAATTTACGACGAAATTTAGTTAGGTAGCCGAAACAAAAAACGTGTTACAACTACAAAGTTGGTGGACTCGAAATTCTGTCATTAAGTAAACGTAAAATATTTCCTCGTAAAGTAGACGCTAATTTTACGTCGAGTTTACGAGGAAACCATTTTTCCCCGTAAAAATCACGTTATGTTATGTCGTTTTTACGAGAAAATCGTTTCGTCGTTATTTTACGACGAACTTACGTTGATTTTAAATTTCTTCGTAAGAGACTCGTAAAGTCGACGTAAATTTACGAGGATTAATTTTCCTCGTTAATTTTCGTCGCTATAGTTGTGTTTTTTCGTAGTGATAGGTTGTGTTTTTAGACATTAACTCTAAAAAATGTTAGATTTAAGAGTTGTGTCTTTTCATCGTAAATGATATATTAGTTTCAAAAGTTGTAAAATATCCTAAAAATGTCTTTGTACAATCATTTGTTTCAACTTTCAAGAATTGTTTATTAGTTAGTGTAAATAGTTATGTCTTTCCATTGTAAAAATAAATCTGGTTTAACTTTTTTGTCAAATTATGAAGTGATATGTATTTTTATAAGTATGTGCGTGTCTTATGAAAAAATTGTGAAAATGTATATAGATATTTTTTTTGATCAATAGAATGTGTCTTTACATTCTAAAATAATGTGTCTTCTCACTCATAATGCAAATAATTTTCTAAGATTGTAAAAATATGATGTCATCATTTATCGAAGAAAAGGTCTGGGTCTGACTGGTGACCATTCGAGAAATAAGAGGAACGAATAAAAAAGGAATGTACGGGAATAAAATAGCAGAAATGAAAAGGAATGGTTGTTCCTTATCAAATTTAACAAGGAATAATTTTGTTCTTTAATTCTCTACAAAAAAAAAGAATGAAAGTAAATTATTATTCTTTGTGAATGGTGATTTTTTTTAGGAACGTTAGGAAATGCATTATTCTTCGCCGTTCCCTGGTCACCATTCATACCCGACGTGTTTTTGCCTATCGGGAATTGGAGTTTTCAAAGATACCTTTTAGAAAAGATTTATAAATTGAAGTTTCCAGTTCTTACATCAGATATATTATTCCCTCCGATTGTTGTTTCCTCGTATCGACTGATTTTCTTCGATCAAATTCTCAGTTTTGTAGGCTTTAATCTAAGGACCTCGGGTTGCTTGAAAATCTAAAAATGATATATATTTCAAAAGCAAATCTTTCCTATTATCGCCACTGTATAAATTCTAGCGATAAATAATTGGGTTCATCTAATTATTGCAGGATATGTTTTATCAAAGAAAATTGTCTTCTTTCATTCTTAAATTCATTGATTAGTATCTCTACAAATTGTAACGTTTATGTTCTCAATCCATGTTTTCTCGTGTCTTTTTTTTTGGGAAAAATTGTTTTTTTAGAGCAAAAAATGATAATTACGTCATTTTAGACTAATCTCTATTTTGTGTCATTTTTTCCTATACACCCTTTAATATATTTGAAAATAAATTTAATAAATAGTTTTACAAACAAAAAAAATTGGAAAAATAGTAACTTTTGATAAAATACCTATACGAACTTAGTGGTATTTTTTCCAGTTATAAAAAAGTTGAAATCATAAATTTTAGATTATGTTCTAAATAAAGTAGAAATGACAAGTAGAAAAAGAAATCCATTTTTTTCATTGAATCTACAATGTTTAGAATACGTGATCTACGTAAATAGGAGTATTCTAAAAATATTTAGAATACACATTCCGCGCTTACCCTACCGTTCTAAAATCTTTAGAAATCAAAATCTACACATTAATATAAATATAAAACACGTAGAAACCGACATCTACAGATTTACTATAAATCTAAAACATGTAAAAATAAAAATCTACACATTACTATAATTCTAAAAAACTGTAGAAACCGATTTCTACAGATTACCAGTATTCTACGGATATGAAATCAGTTCCTAAAAATATGGAAACAAAATATTTGGGAATATTTACTTTTATATTTTGTAAAAAAAATCGATTTTTTAATAAAAAAAACGAAAAAGGAACTAAAAAAGCGAAAAAAAAACTTGGTAACCTTTTTCGCCGTCTTCTATATTCCATTGATTGTTCGTGAATGGGAAATTATGGATTTCATCCCAAAGAAATTGAATTTAAAGAGATAAAATCATGCTTGGTCGGTTCAAATCAAGTGGGAATCAATCCGGATATAATCGAAGAAAACCAAAAAATCGATTTGGGATACTTTCCTGGGCACGGGATCGATCGATCCGTATTGAGATATCGGTCGATCTATATAAATCGACCTTCGCCGATCGAGTGAAATGGACCATGTCGATCAGTATATACTCCGCGTTTTTTTGTTCTGCATAATGATCGGGATCGATCGATCCGTTGGACCTTCTTAATTCGGATCGATCGGTCCCGCATGATCGAAATCATTATATATTTTATTTAAAAAATTACAATTTTAAGGGCATTACTGCCATTTTGAAAAAAAATAGTCTAATGGAACATAAAGTAATAGAGATTAGTTTAAAAGGACATAGTTACCATTTTTTGCTCTAAAAAAAAATAAATTTCCCTTTTTTTATAGTGTCATTTGCGGTGTCATATTTTATCGGTC
>NW_013618275.1:0-357 GCF_000695525.1 Brassica oleracea var. oleracea
GATGTCGGTCGATGGAAGAAGAGTGTCTTTGGTCGATGGTGGTGAGCAAGTCTCGGTCGACGAGGCTGGTGTCTGGGTCGACGGTGGCTGACGAAAATCAAGCGACGAACAAGTGTTGTTGTCGATCGATGAGGAACGTATTCCTTTGCGGATTGAACGATCCAAGCTTGCAGGATCTGATGAGAATAGCAGTTGACTTTCCTTGTTGCTTCTGGTACTGCTGGGGATGTACCTGAAAGGACAAGAAAAAAATTTTATGTCAGAAAGTGGTTTTAAGAAGAAACCTAGACTAAATAAGATTAAATTTATAAGGCGATCAAAGCTCCCCGGCAACGGCGCCAAATTTGATAGCACTCA
>NW_013618275.1:406-5534 GCF_000695525.1 Brassica oleracea var. oleracea
CCGAATCCACAGAGACTCTAGAATTACACAATAAATTTATAGTCTTTGAAATAAGGCTAGATTAATAGGTTAATAGGTTTTAAAGAAGTAAATGAATTGGTGAGCAAGGTAATTGCTCGATTGGTTTGATTTGAAGTTGTTAACAATTAGGTGGATAGCTAGATTCAGGTATATTCTCAGGTGTGATAAGTAAATAACTTCATTTGGGTTTTTAGGGGGTTTATTGATATTAATTGCTCTTGAATTCGAACTCAGATATAATCAATTAGAGTATCTAATCTGGATCTCGGATTTCAACTATCTTAAGTTAATCGCGAGAAAGTGTCGATCGATGATTCATTAAGAATATCGATCGATACACCTTTTAAAATATCGATCAACAGAACTATCGTTACATCGATCGATGCTTCTTTCAGAAAGCTTTATGGACAGGTTTGATTTATATTCTCTAACTTACTAGATCAACTCTTGTGTGTATCTTGTCAGTTAGATCATGCTAGTTAATTTCAGGTATTGAGTCAAGCAATGGCTTGTTCTCAATTAATCCTAAGATTCTAAGTTTAAAGGGTGATCAATCCTAAACTTAGTTTTAAGAACAACTAGATGAAGAACTATATTTTTAAACACCCTAGCAACAATTTAAGTCAGTGATACATTTATCAACCTATTGAGAAAACTAAGTCTAACAGTAAGACTACTCAGACATATTCATAAAGCACATGATTATGATGGTCTGGAAATACTTAAATAAATGAATAATAAAGAGTAAGCAATAGAGTAAAATGAAAGCAAGGGAGTTCAAGATCTTCTCTATTTTGCAGTTCAGATCTGTCTCTCCAATTCTAAACTCTCTCTCTCTCTCTCTCTCTTCAATGGTGGTCTCTTTGCTTCTCTCCAAACTAGGTCTCCCCAAAAAGGTCTCTAGGCAAGTCTGCCTCTAAAATAATACAAAACCCTAATAATATAGCCTAAAAGGCGGTCAGGGACTTAGAATGTAATTATTGAAACTTTTGTGAAACTTGCAATCTTCTAATTTTATCATTAACTCGCGGGTGGCTTCGCCGTCGATCGATGAGAAGAGCTTTTCATCGATCGATATTTCTTGGTAACCGTCGGTCGATATTCTGATAAATAATCGACTATCTTCTATTTCCAGCAAAGCTCAAAAGGTCTCCAAATAGCTCCAAATACATCATTTTCCTCTAGTAAGTACCCGAACCTGTAATTGCTCTAAAAAGGGTCCAAATGCATATGAAAGACTCTAAAAACATGTACAAACCATGGCTAAAAGTGGGTGAAATCCATGGTCTATCAACTCCCTAGACTTACTCTTTTGCTTGTCCTTAAGCAAAACATACTAGAGCAGTCTCTCTAAGAGAGGTTTGAAAACAGCGGGGACTAACAGAGTTAAAACTTAGAATCATCACTTCTATAATATTGCTAACCATATCAAAGGAATCCTAACTTTAGAAGCACATCATACATTATCCTAGTATAGCAACTAAATACAACTAGCCAGCAACTCAACAGATCTTGTCTGACTTTCTCCTCCACTAACCTCATTTCTTGCATAAATAAAAAGTGTAGCCTAAATCTTGGGAGTATCGATCAAGGTACACATGGATTCTTACTCCAGCAAGTATCTGAGTAATCAGGTAGTCTTATTTTGGTTTCTTTTCTCTATATCTCTCTTCTCTGTATCTCTAAAATCATCATAATTTTCTTTTTCTTTTTTCTTTTTTCTCTTTTTTACAAAGTGTAGCGAATACCGGGGTCACAGGAGACACTCCTACCCTTCGTATCCACAATGTGTGATCCTTCCCTTCAGACTTAGAATAATGGGGTAACAGGAGACACTCCTACCCCTCTGCCTCTTCCAGGAAATCATTTCAATCTTTTATATCCTAAGATGCTGAAGAGAGGAAAGAAAGAACCCTAAAATTTACAGACTTGTACCTTTCAGACCTGAAAGAGGAATCCGATCCAATGTATACCAAACCCCAAAACAAGCAGGTGAGTCAGGTTAGGTTGGAAGTCATCTTTCGTTTTTTTCACAGTCTCAGCAAGTGTTGTCATAGTTGACAGGTTGATCCACTTTAGTATCTATTGTGCTTTTAGCAGTCAGTTAGTCTAAGAGTGGCACTATAGAGTGGTTAGATAACAAGTAAAAACTTTAGAAACTTCATTATTCCCTTCTTGACTCGATAAAACATTTTTCTTAAAAAATATTTTTAAATAGCAATCATATAACAAACTAGTATTAGTAAATACCTCCCTCAGACTTAAATTTCATTGTCCCCAGTGATATTCAGTCTAAGATTGGTTAAAGAATAAATCATAAGTACGAAGTTAGATGTTAGACAAGAGAAATGCATGTTTGTTCCCTTCTGTCTCGAATGTCGATCGACATAAACACCTCTTAATCGATCGACGTATGAGCTGTACCGTCGAACGACGTAAGCACTTCTTCCTCGATCGACTGTGGAGAGACAGAAAATTTTTGCGCTAGCTGCAACTTATTGATGGGTCTAACTCATCACAATGTGAGTATCAATCAGCCAGTTTAGCTCTGTTAGACAATCCAAACTCATGCAAGATTAGCAAATAGATAAACTCCAGTCATAGCATAAGATAATAAATCCGAGAATGATTCCTAAAAGTACTAGAACAGAAGAAAAGAAAAGTAGATAGGGATAGAAATATGAGTACTAGTCCTCATCAGTAGCTTTGTCGGTGGTCTCCTCGGAGCCGCCTCTGCGCTGACGTGATGGTCCTGCTGCTGATGGTGATCTGGCTCGCACACTCCTCTTGCTCGAACAGCGACATCTCGAGACTCTAGCCCAGATGGCGGTGAGAGCATCTACTACGACGCGCTGGAAATCTCCCTCAGGGCGTGTAGTGATAGACCATGGATTTGACCCACTTTTACCCATGGTTTATAAGTGTTTTAACTACTAATTATTATATTATGGAGTCTATTTAGTATATTTATATGATCATGAGTGATTTGGAGGAAAGTGATGATTTTGGAGCATTTTGGAGATATTTGGAGTAAGCACCCGAGATGACAATCGAGCACGGCCATCGGTCGACATTGAGGAAGAATAATCGATCGATGTTCACATCTTGACATCGATCGGCAGCGAAGCGCCCAGAAAGCCCGTTTGGTCTCAGCCGACTTAGAGCCCAAGTCTACACCTATTTACAAGATTACCCCTGACGAGTTTTAACCTAATTATATAAGCTTTGCCAACATGTTAGAGGCAAAGTGTGCTTTCTTGTTTTACTAATTTTTACAGCAAAGGTTTTCTAGGATTTTTAGTAGATTGGAGAGAAGATCCAAAGAGATTTGTGATTGGAACTCCATTGATATCTATCTATTTATCTATGCAATTTTTATACCTTATTGTTGTTATGAATTGCTTGGCCATGTCTGAGTAGTTCTCTTGTTAGATTTTAGGGTTTAAATAGGTTATGAGGGATTAGCCCCAACTATAGATAACTAAGTTGTGATATTCATCTTTAGGATTGTCCTTAATGCATGTTTCTAGATTAGCTACCTAGAACTTGCCCTAGGAGTTGTAGACATAAGAGATAGCTTGCTTCTCACCCTGAATCCATCCTAACTGAGCTAAGATTGCTAGAGTAGGCGAGAGCTGATCTAGAAAGCTTAGTGAGCATATTCAATCCGCGCATTAACACTTGACCAAGAGAGTCGATAGATATTCCAATCAAATAATCGGTCGACGTTTCAACATGTGTATCGATCGATATTCCTATAGAATAATCGATCGACACTGGTCAATAGACAAACCTAGAAAGCGAAAGCCTAATGGTTTGTTATTAAGTGTTGAGCTCTATAATATAATGCATACAACTTATTAGGCATCTGTAGGATTATAATCCTGATTTCCTGAATAAAAACGCTAAGTCTAGCTATTTCCATTAAGTCCAAAACCCCAATCAATCAATCAATCAATCGACCAATCACTTGCTCACAAACCTGCAATTTTACATTTAAATCATTAAACAACCTAGCTTAACTAATCTGATTAGATTTATTAGGTTCTCTAGCTCTCTGTGGATTCGATCCCCAAGTACTAAAACTGAACCTCTTATTTGAGAAAGTAATTCACTCCTTCGGGTAATTTGAGTGATATCAAATTTGGCACTGTTGCTGGGGAGCTTTGATCGCCGTATAGATTTAATCTTGTTTAGTCTAGGTTTTTTCTTAAAACCACTTTCGGACACAAAAAAATTTTCTTGTCTTTTCAGGTACATGCCCAGCAGTACCAGAAGCAACAAGGAAACTCAACTGCTATTCTCGTCAGATCCTGCAAGCTTGGAATGTTCAATCCGCAAAGGAATACGTTCCTAATCGATCGACAACAACACTTGTTCATCGCTCGATTTTCGTCAGCCACCGTCGATCCAGACACCAGTCTCGTCGATCGACACTCGCTCACCACCATCGACCGAAGACACTCTTCTTCCGTCGACCGACATCTTCCATCCGACGTCGATCGATACTTTAGTCCGAACATCGATCGATACTGAGCCGCGGGACATGGTTGCGACCTTGTTACTTGTACGTGATGAGAAGGGTGACATGCATAACCAGGAAGGTCATCTGCGTAATGCAGCAAGTCAGAGGATAGACGCTCAGGGGGCTGCAATCCCTGAGTCTGATACTGATACTACATGCACTACTCTACCTGTAGATGAGGATGCTCAACCCAAAACGTTGGCTGATTACAACCGTCCAGATCAATTCTACACCAACAGATCAGCCATTCGTCCTCCAACTATTCAGAGGGGGAATTTCGAGTTGAAGCCGCAGTATTACACACTCGTGAGACAGACACCCTACAATGGGTTATCTCACGAGCATCCTATGGACTATCTGGAGAGGTTCGAGGATCTTATATCTGCTATTAAAGTCGAGGGAGTCTCTGAAAATTACCTCCTATGCAAGCTATTCAAGTACTCACTTGCTGGAGATGCTTCGCATTGGCTTAAGCAGTTACCACCAGGATCTCTCACATCCTGGGGCGACATTAAGAATGCATTCCTATGTAACCTCTATGATGAGGTGCGTGCTGAAGACTTGAGGAGCAAGATCGCTACA
>NW_013618276.1:0-2753 GCF_000695525.1 Brassica oleracea var. oleracea
CCTCGTTAATTTTCGTCGTTAAGCATGTGTTTTCTTGTAGTGATATTCCATTCTTTTTTTTGCAGTTGCGCCTATAATGTATGCTCATTTGGCAGCTGCACAGATGGCAACTGCGATGAAGTTTGAGGACAACTCCGAGACTTCATCAAGCCATGGTGGGATTACAACATCTGAAGCAGTACCTGTCTCTCCCATGCCAAAGCTGAATGTGGATGTTGCAAGCTCTATGTTCTTCTGTTGAAGCATTGACTATTTGACTCTAGATCCCTTTCTGCCTAAGCAACAGAATAATAATCGGTGTTGTGATTTTCGTTTTAAAAAATATTTAGCATCTCGACTCTGCCTTTGTTGGCGTTGGTTAATCTCTGTTTTAATAAATTTGCTATTTATACCTTCAGTTTGCATTTTATCATAGAAAAATAATTATTCTACCAAAATTTAAAGTATGTCCTTTCTTAATGAAACCTACAAAAGTTGTTTATGAAAGGTCATTTATAGTAAAATAATGAAATATTTTGATTTAATATTCCAAAATTCTAAGTATTCTGAATACAAATTTTACCTTTAAGAATTTGTAATATTTCATTTCACTGTAGAATAAGACTGTATGAGTTGCTACATGAACCTGAGAGATGTTATAACCCACGTCCCACCACACAATAATTCTGATAAGAGCACCAGCATTGGAGGTTCGTGGGTGGAGTTCACACGTTTTCCTAAAAAAAAAAATATTGTAATATGCTACAGTAATGATCCTGTCTCGCCACGCTCCTTCCGTATGAACCCGAGTCGTCACTGTACAGTGGGCCCCACGCCACGTGGCGGCCCGCTATTGGTCAATTTATTTTTTTTACTTTTTTTTAAATAATAAAAAAAAAAATTATAAAAAATTCAAATTATGAACCCCAACCGGGGGTTCATTAATGCTGGTGCTCTAAACGTTACTTTCTAATCTAGTAAAGAATTTATAAAAAGAGATATCTTATAAAAATTACTGTAAACTCAAAGCTTAGTGGTTAAATACTTATCTTTTACATTAAAAACGCTCTGGAATTTATGGATTTGAAACAATTATAGCATGTTACACTCTGAGATACAGCAATACAAGGACACATGAAACTATTACTGAAGTGAAATATTACAAAGATTTTTTCCTACATACTATATTAAAGAGTTAGGATTCATATTCAACGTAGCCTGTCCCCAAAACCTTGTAAAGTTTGAAAAAATTCAGAAAAACAAACTATATACCCCTCTATGGTTATAAACCTGAGAAAATGCATATTGAGGGCCTGAGGCTCTAGGTGGTTCGTTGTCTAACATGTCGGCTGCTGGTATCCCCACCGCCACCACCGTCTGATAGTTGTGCCCACACGCTGAGAGACATGGCTCCTCCAATACTGTGGCTGCTTTCTTCGAAGGCAGCCACTGCCTTCAGAAGCTCCGACTGGAGTGACAGACATTCATCCTTCTGCTGTTGGTAACCGTCTGTCTCCAGGACAGCTGTAATATTAAAACACCACAACCAAATTCAAACACAACAGAAGATCGATTATACACTTGATTTTCATAAATAAAATGAAATGAACTGTGTTTATAATCCGATTGGTTTATTACTGATTTAAAAACTGAACCAAATCCAAACCAACATTGCATGAAGCCAAACTGAACTAAACCGAATTACAAATGATTCTATTTGTTTTTCATTTCCACAAGACCAAGAAAACCAAAACACAATAAGCATTACGCAAGATTGTCCAACCCTAATCGCAATATTAGAAGCATACCTGCAAGGTTCTCGGCAGTAAGTTTTAGGCAAACGCTCTTTAGTTCTGTAGCTTTATATATGTGAGCCAATGCTAAGATCTTGGCAACGGACTTTACTGATACGCCTTTGCAGATGTGAGATTCACACAACAGCCTGAGCCTATTCAGGTAATACTTGTCCGCAGCTGCTAAAAGCTTTACAATCAACGTCTCGTATATATCAGGAAGATTTAAGAGGTCAGATGTCTGAGATGTAACAGGCTCTACTTCTTCCGGAAGAGAATCTTTGTATATGAATTGTAGCAAAGCCTGAAAGGAACAGAGCATAAATACAGACATGATCTGAACAAACAAACAAAAACAAGTAAAGAAAAACCACCAATCATGTACCTTAAAAACCTTGGGTTCCAGATCGTTAATCGTGACCTCTGTGCTGTTTGGTTCAAGCTCATTGGAAAATTTAGACTTGAAAAATGGAGATCGAGCAGCCAGAACTAATTTATGAGCTTGAAACTTGTCGCCAGCAATGTTAAAAGTGACATCAGAGCCTTCCATGCTATCCAGTAAAACACCAAAATGTGATCCAAGTTCTGAAACAGGGACGCGAATAGAGTGTAAACGTGGGCGGGCACTGTACCTCGGAGACCACAACTCCAACCTTACAGTTGATTATTAGGCAATCATCTTTGAGAAAGTCAGATGTTTCAAGCAGGACTTTATTTCATAAATAGAATTGCCAAAGTCATAGAACATGGGAAACAAAAGACATAACGCCAAATCAGGAATTCAAAGTGCAAAAACAAAAGCAATATGATATCGAAATCTTCATATTCAGCCACTTGTAAGGAGGTTTGAAGTCTCAAAGTCCTCATGATCATCTTTGTCATGGGCTTGATCATCCTCATGGTCCAGATCATTCTCATCATCATAATGGACCAAATTTGCCTCAGAGTTCTTGCCCTTTATGCTCAGAGTTCTTGCCCTTT
>NW_013618276.1:2796-3825 GCF_000695525.1 Brassica oleracea var. oleracea
CCCAATGATTGGTCATCCCACAACGATGGCAAGCAGATTTGGTCGAGCTCGAACCATGGGTTTTGAAGTTGGACTTATACCCACGGTTAGCTTGATGACCTCGGCTGTAGCCTCGGCCTCGGCTGCGACCAAGATGGTCTCGTGGTTGAAATCCACGGCCACGTGGTTGAAACCCACGGTTACGACCTTGCCATCTACCATGGCCTCTCATGCGACCATGGTATGACTCTCTTGGAGTCCCATCCTTTGGTTCTACGGCCGCATGTGCCTCAGGCAATGCTTTAGCATCAGGAGGCCTTAGCTCACTGTTCATCATGAGCAACTCATTGTTTTACTCAGCTAGCAACAAACAAGAGATTAAGGCAGCATAAGTGGAGAAACCTTTCTCTCGGTACTGTTGCTGAAGCACAACATTGCTGGTGTGGAATGTGGAGAATGTTTTCTCCAACATATCAGTAATAGTCTCACCACAAAGTTTCAACTTTGAGAATATTTTGAACAAAGCCGAGTTATACTCTTCCACAGACTTATAGTCTTGGATTCTCAGGTTTCTCCAATCATAAAGGGCTTTTGGCAATATCACAGTTTTCTGATGATTAAATCTGGTTTTCAACTCTGTCCAAAGTTCCAGAGGATTCTCAATTGTGAGATACTGGTCCTTGAGACCTTCAGCAAGGTGATGGCAAATGACAACAATTGCCTTGTAATTATCCTTGTCTGATGGCTCAGTGCCTTCAGTGATAGTATCACCAAGGTTTCTGGACCTTAAGAGGATTTTGGTATCAAGCTCCCATTGGAGGTAATTATCTCCGGAGAGATTGAGGGAAGCATATTCAAGGTTGTTGATTTTCGACATCTGAATCAAATATCCATAAAGGAGTAAGGATTCATAATATAATTCAGGACTTGAATTTATATTCCAAGGAGATTGATGATTTATTATGCATTTTATTTTCAGAAAATATTTTATATGCATTAAGATAAAAATTTTGTCAATCAATATGGATGGATTAAAATGCATCATGGACA
>NW_013618276.1:4939-5456 GCF_000695525.1 Brassica oleracea var. oleracea
GCCGGAATTTGAGAGAGAGAGGAGTTTTCCGGCGGAGAGAGAGAGGTGGCCTGGTGGAGAGAAGGCTGAGCGCCGGTGGAGCAAAGGCTGAGCACCGGAGGAGCTGGCCGGAAAGGGGAACGCCGGCGGAGAGAACTAAAAGATTATTATTATTATTTTTTGAGTTTAAGCTTTAGAATTTGATTCTCCCTTGTGTTTGCAGATGCATGATAAGGCTGTGAAACTATATGCTGAACTAGCAGAAACCGCTGTGAATAGCTTCCTGATCTCAAAGGACTCTCCCGTGGTGGAACCAACTAGGATCCACAGCGGGACTGAAGAAAACAAAGGCGCTCTAAGGAAATCACGAGGGGAGGAGGATGAGGATTTTCAGATATTGGAGTATCAAGCGCAGAAAGGCAATGCTGCGGCTATGTACAAGATTGGACTGTTCTACTACTTTGGTCTGCGAGGGTTAAGGCGTTGCACTGGTTTTCGAAGGCGGTGGAGAAAGGAGAGCCGAGGTCTATGGAGCTAA
>NW_013618277.1:0-644 GCF_000695525.1 Brassica oleracea var. oleracea
ATTTTTCTCAAAATCTATGTGTTTACTAACCCCAACGAAAATATTGATTTTTTCGGTAAATGCTCAATACACATTAAACTCTCTTTATTGTTGTTTTAAAATTTCTAAACACATTCTACATTTGTATTAATGTATATTAAACTCTCTTTCATGGTATAAGGGCATCGTTTTAATTGTTTCTCAATTTATTTAGTAAAACTTCATAATACTCTCTAAATGGGTGGACAACCACTATAAAATCGCTATTATATAGGAAAACAGAGACAGAAAAGGTTCCAAACCTCGTTGAACTTCATCATATGTTAGTGAATGATGCAACTATGTAGTAAAACAATATTTTCTTATTTTTGAATTTTTCTCAAAATCTATGTGTTAACCCCTAAGAAAATATTAATTTTTTTCGGTAAATGCTCTATACATTGAAGCCTATGATCTTTAGTGTTGTTTTAAAATTTCTACACATTCTACATTTGTATTAATGTATATTAAACTCTGTTTCATGGTACATGAGCATCTTTTTAAATTTTTGTCAATTAATTAATTTAGTAAAACTTCATAATACTCCCTAAATTGGTAGACTAACCACTATAAAATCGCTATTCTCTAGAAAAACGGAGACAACAAAGGTTCCAAACCTCTTCGAC
>NW_013618277.1:729-1864 GCF_000695525.1 Brassica oleracea var. oleracea
CGAAAATATTGAATTTTTCGGTAAATGCTCTATACACATAAGCCTATGATCTTGAGTGTTGTTTTAAAATTTCTAAACACATTCTACATTTGTATTAAGGTATATTAAACTATATTTCATGGTATGTGGGCATTGTTTTAATTCTTTCTCAATTAATTTAGTAAAACTTCATAATACTCCCTAAATTGGTGGACTAACCACTATAAAATCACTATTCTCTAGAAAAACGGAGACAACATAGGTTCCAAACCTCTTCGACCTTCATCATAAGTTAGTGAAGGATGCAACTATGCACTAAAACATTATTTTCATATTTTTGAATTTTTCTCAAAAACTACGTGTTAACCCCTTCGAAAATATTGAATTTTTCGGTAAATGCTCTATACATTGAAGCCTATGATCTTTAGTGTTTTTTTTAAATTTCTACACATTCAACATTTTTATTAATGTATATTAAACTCTCTTTCGTGGTACATGGGCATCGTTTAAAATTTTTGTCATTTAATTTAATAAAACTTCATAATACTCCCTAAATTGGTGGACTAACCACAAATAAATCGCTATTTTCTAGAGAAACGGAGACAACAAAAGTTCCAAACCTCTTTGACATTCATCATATGTTAGTTAAGGATGCAACTATGCATTAAAACAGTTTTTCTTATTTTTTAATTTTTCTCAAAATCTATGTGTTAACCCCTACGAAAATATTGAATTTTTCGGTACATGCTCTACACACTGAAGCCTATGATCTTTAGTGTTGTTTTAAAATTTCTAAATACATTCTACATTTGTATTAATGTATATTAAACTCTCTTTCATGGTATAAGAGCATCATTTTAATTAATTCTCAATTAATTTAGTTAAACTTCATAATACTCTCTAAATTGGTGGCCTAGCCAGTATTAAATCACTATTTTCTAGAAAAACAGAGACAACAAAAGTTTCAAACTTCTTTGACCTTCATCACATGTTAGTGAAGTATGCAAATATGCCTTAAAACAATATTTTCATATTTTTAAATTTTTCTCAAAATCTATGTGTTAACTAACTGAACCATACGAAAATATTGAATTTTTCAGTAAATGCTCTACACACTGAAGCCTATGATCTTTAGTGTTGTTTTAAAATTTCTAAA
>NW_013618277.1:1934-2744 GCF_000695525.1 Brassica oleracea var. oleracea
TTTTTGTCAATTAATTTAGTAAAACTTCATAATACTCTCTAAATTGGTGGATTAACCACTATTAAATCTCTATTTTCTAGAGAAACGGAGACAAGAAAAGTTCCAAACCTCTTTGACCTTCATCACGTGTTAGTGGAGTATGAAACTATGCCTTAAAACAGTATTTTCATATTTTTGAATTTTTCTCAAAATCTATGTGTTAACTAACAACCCCTACGAAAATATTGAATTTTTCGGTAAATGCTCTAAACACTGAAGCCTATGATCTTTAGTGTTGTTTTAAAATTTCTAAACACATTCTACGTTTGTATTAATGTATATTAAACTCTCTTTCATGGTATAAGGGCATCGTTTTAATTGTTTCTCAATTAATTTAGTAAAACTTCATAATACTCCCTAAATTGGTGGACTAACCACTATAAAATCGCTATTCTCTAGAAAAACGGAGACAACACACATTCTACATTTATATTAATGTGTATTAAACTATCCTTCATGGTATATGGGCATCGTTTTATTTTTTTCTAAATTAATTTAGTATAACTTCATAATACTCCCTAAATTGGTGGACTAACCACTATAAAATCGCTATTCTCTAGAAAAACGGAGACAACATAGGTTCAAAACCTCTTGGACCTTCATCATATGTTAGTGAAGGATGCAAATATGCACTAAAACATTATTTTCATATTTTTGAATTTTTCTCAAAATCTATGTGTTAACTAACAACCCCTACGAAAATATTGAATTTTTCGGTAAATGCTCTATACATTGAAGCCTATGATCTTTAGTGTTGTTTTAAAATTTCTA
>NW_013618277.1:2814-3542 GCF_000695525.1 Brassica oleracea var. oleracea
AAACTTCATAATACTCTCTAAATTGGTGGATTAACCACTATTAAATCTCTATTTTCTAGAGAAACGGAGACAAGAAAAGTTCCAAACCTCTTTGACCTTCATCATATGTTAGTGAAGGATGCAACTATGCATTAAAACAGTATTTTCATATTTTTGATTTTTTCTCAAAATCTCTGTGTTAACCCCTACGAAAATATTGAAATGCTCTACACACTGAAGCCTATGATCTTTAGTGTTGTTTTAAAATTTCTAAACACATTCTACATTTGTATTAATGTATATTAAACTCTCTTTCACGTTATAAGGGCATCGTTTTAATTAAGTCTCAATTAATTTAGTTAAACTTCATAATACTCTCTAAATTGGTGGACTAGCCACTATTAAATCACTATTTTCTAGAGAAACAAAGACAACAAAAGTTCCAAACTTCTTTGACCTTCATCACATGCTAGTGAAGTATGCAACTATACCTTAAAACAGTATTTTGATATTTTTGAATTTTTCTCAAAATCTATGTGTTAACTAACCCCTACGAAAATATTGAATTTTTCGGTAAATGCTCTACACACTGAAGCCTATGATCTTTAGTGTTGTTTTAAAATTTCTAAACACATTCTACATTTGTATTAATCTATATTAAACTATCCTTCATGGTATATGGACATCGTTTTAATTTTTTCTCAATTAATTTAGTAAAACTTCATAATACTCCCTAAATTGGTGGACTA
>NW_013618277.1:3628-5450 GCF_000695525.1 Brassica oleracea var. oleracea
ACACTAAAACATTATTTTCATATTTTTGAATTTTTCTCAAAATATGTGTTAACTAACCCCTACAAAAATTTTGAACTTTTCGGTAAATGCTCTATACATTGAAGCCTATGATCTTTAGTGTTGTCTTAAAATTTCTACACTTTCTATATTTGTATTAATGTATATTAAACTCTCTTTCATGGTACATGGGCATAGTTTTAAATTTTTGTCAATTAATTTAGTAAAACTTCATAATACTCCCTCAATTGTTGGACTAACCACTATAAAATCGACATTCTCTAGAAATATGGAGACAACAAAGGTTCCAAACCTCTTCGACCTTCAACATATGTTAGTGAAGGAAGCAACTATGCACTAAAACATTATTTTCATATTTTTGAATTTTTCTCAAAATCTATGTGTTTACTAACCCATACGAAAATATTTAGTAAAACTTCATAATACTCCCTCAATTGTTGGACTAACCACTATAAAATCGACATTCTCTAGAAATATGGAGACAACAAAGGTTCCAAACCTCTTCGACCTTCAACATATGTTAGTGAAGGATGCAACTATGCATTAAAACAGTATTTTCATATTTTTGATTTTTTCTCAAAATCTCTGTGTTAACCCCTACGAAAATATTGAAATGCTCTACACACTGAAGCCTATGATCTTTAGTGTTGTTTTAAAATTTCTAAACGCATTCTACATTTGTATTAACGTATATTAAACTATCTTTCATTGTATATGGGCATCGTTATTTCTATCAATTAATTTAGTAAAACTTCATAATACTACCTAAATTGGTGGACTAACCACTATTAAATCGCTATTTTCTAGAGAAACGGAGACAACAAAAGTTCCAAACCTCTTTGACCTTCATCGTATGTTAGTGAAGGATGCAACTATGCATTAAAACAGTATTTTCATATTTTTGAATTTTTCTCAAAATCTATGTGTTAACTAACCCCTATGAAAATATTGAATTTTTCGGTAAATGCTCTATACACAGAAGCCTATGATCTTTAGTGTTGTTTTAAAATTTCTAAACGCATTCTACATTTGTATTAACGTATATTAAACTATCTTTCATTGTATATGGGCATCGTTTTATTTATCAATTAATTTAGTAAAACTTCATAATACTCCCTAAATTGGTGGACTAACCACTATAAAATCACTATTCTCTAGAAAAACGGAGACAACAAAGGTTCCAAACCTCTTCGACCTTCATCATATGTTAGTGAAGGATGCAACTATGCACTAAAACATTATTTTCATATTTTTGAATTTTTCTCAAAATCTATGTGTTTACTAACCCCAACGAAAATATTGAATTTTTTGGTAAATGCTCTACACATTGAAGCATGTGATCTTTAGTGTTGTTTTAAAATCTCTAATCACATTTTACATTTGTATTAATGTATATTAAACTCTCTTTCATGGTACATGGGAATCGTTTTAAATTTCTGTCAATTAATTTAGTAAAACTTCATAATACACCATAAATTGGTGGACTAACCACTATTAAATCGCTATTTTCTAAAGAAACGGAGACAACAAAAGTTACAAACCTGTTCGACCTTCGTCATATGTTAGTGAAGGATGCAACTATGCACTAAAACATTATTTTCATATTTTTTAATTTTTCTCAAAATCTATGTGTTAACCCCTACGAAAATATTGAATTTTTCGGTAAATGCTCTATACACAGAAGCCTATGATCTTTAGTGTTGTTTTAAAATTTCTAAACACATTCTACATTTGTATTTATGTATATTAAACTATCATTCATGGTATATGGGCATCGTTTTAATTTTTTCTCAATTAATTTAGT
>NW_013618278.1:0-1075 GCF_000695525.1 Brassica oleracea var. oleracea
TAGAGTTATCAGTTATTTTATAAGGTAGTATGTAGTACTAATGATTTTCTCATTACTTGAGGAAGTATGACATAACAGTATCTATTGCAACTTTTACATTTATAAGATCTTATAATAATAATTGTGCATTTTGGAGGATCCTGTTTCAGAGAAGAACTCATTTATCACCAATACCAATGATTGTGTCAAATATGATCCAGTCATGGGGTGAAGCTTTAATTAATCATGATTGCCTATTGCTGGAAATAGTAATCCGTTTGAGGTATTTATTACAACTCTTATATTTATAAGGCCTTATAAAAACATTATAAATGATTCTATATTTAACTTTATCTTTTTATGTTTCAGAGGGAAACATAAATATCACCAATGATTGTGCCAAATATGGTTCAGACACAGGATGAAGTATTAATTACTAATGATTTGCCAATTGCTGGTACTAGAAATTTCTGTCAGGTATTTATGACACCTTTAAAGTTTATAAGAACCTTATAAAATACAAGGTACAAGATTCATTACTAGCTTTATGTTTTTATGTTTCAGAGAGGAACACAAAAATCACCATTGATTATGTCAAACATGATGCAGACACAAGATGAAATTTTCAGTACTCATGATTCGCCTATTGCTGAAAGTAGTAATATATTTGAGGTACTTTTCAAAACTCTTACCTTAACATTCATAATTATAAGGTTCTATAAATTGTTTTAGAAATTAGACTTTATGGAGTTCTACAATAATATCGTTACTTTTGGCAATATTGGCTCTTATTGAGCTATTATTGGTTGTGACGTACTTATTAAAACTTTGTAAATAAGGTTTTATTTTATAATGTCTTATAAAGGTAATATGTACATGTTTAATTTTCTAGAGAGGAACAAAAACACATCCGGAGACTTAATGGAACAGCATTCAGAGAGTTGACGAAGTCTCTGGTATACAACATACTCGTATTAGAGACAGTCTTATTTTTTCTTCAAGTGGTCTTGTTAGCAATAAGGTACATATAACTTTTTCCTTTGTTAAATATAAATATATAAGAGTTTAATCAATGTCATATAATGGGTTATAAATT
>NW_013618278.1:3129-4205 GCF_000695525.1 Brassica oleracea var. oleracea
AAATGTGTGGTTACATTAACCACCCTTTATAAAATATTAGGATTCAGATTAATTGCATAAATTATATGTTCTTTTGATATCTTAGCTTACCTGCATGAACATAAATAAAATATGTTTCCTTATCAAAGGATTAAGATACAAACCAAAATATATTTTTCTCATCATGGAGGATTAAGGTACAAGCCAAAAGATGTTCCTCATTGAAGACATCAACAAAGGATAACACTAAAACTGAAAAATTTTCATTGATATTAGTTAAAAGCAATAAAAAACTGAAAGAGCTTAATTTCTTCAAATTCGCGATGCTTCTAATCGGCTTTTTTCAAATCTTCCAATACACGTCCTATCGCATCAGCAGCTGAATCTTCTTGTTTCTTTTGTCTTTTTGATTGGAGGTGTCAATGTTAGGTTCCTTTATAAGCATAAAAACTAAAAAAATCAGAAATCATAGTTGGATGTAGTCAATGAAATTTGAAAGAACATTTTATAAACCATTATACACAGAGAGATATTAACCTTAGTTACTCTTCCACGTTTCTTTGTAAACTTCACGTGCTTTTTAGATGCATCCTCATTCACTTCTTCATCCTTCAATTTTAATGACACAATAAGTGAAGTTACATAGAGTATATTAAACATTTAAAAAGTTATTCAGTTTATAAAGACTTATAAATCAGCTTACTTCATTGGTTTTTGGATTTTCACTTTCTTTAGCATCGACTTCTGCATCATCTTTTACTTGTTGTTGTACTTCACGTGGGGCTGTTACACCTTTCTTCATTCCCTAATATTACAAGACAAAAAATAACTTAGCAATTTCGAATTTAATAACAGCTTTTGTAAATCAGAAATGATAATCAGAAATAACATTTTATAAACCATTATACACAGAGAGATATTAACCTTAGTTACTCTTCCACGTTTCTTTGTAAACTTCACGTGCTTTTTAGATGCATCCTCATTCACTTCTTCATCCAACACAGTAAGAAAAGTTACAGAGTATATTAAATATTTAAAAAGTCAATCAGTTTATAAAGACTTATAAATCAGCTTACTTCATTGGTTTTTGGATTTTC
>NW_013618278.1:4490-5446 GCF_000695525.1 Brassica oleracea var. oleracea
GGAAAAGTTACAGAGTATATTAAACATTTAAAAAGTCAATCCGTTTATAAAGACTTATAAATCAGCTTACTTCATTGGTTTCTGGATTTTCAATTTCTTTACCACCGACGTCCACTTCTGCATCATCTTCTACATGTTGTTGTACTTCACGTGGGGGTGTTACACCTTTCTTCATTCCCTAATATTACAAGACAAAAAAATAACTTAGCAATTTTGAATTTAATAACACCATTTGTAAATCAGAAATGATAATCAGAAAGAACATTTTATAAACTATTATACACAGAGAGATATTTACCTTAGTTCCTCTTCCACATTTCTTTGTACCCTTCACGGGCTTTTTAGATGCATCCTCATTTATTTCTCCATCCTTCAGTTTTGATGACACAGTAAGAAAAGTTACAGAGTATATTAAACATTTAAAAAATCAATCAGTTTATAAAGACTTATAATTCAACTTACTTCATTGGTTTCTTGATTTTCAATTTCTTTAGCACCGACGTCCACTTCTGCATCATCTTCTACTTGTTGTTGTACTTCACGTGGGGGTGTTACACCTTTTTTCATTCCCTAATATTACAAGACAAAAAATAACTTAGCAATTTTGAATTTAATAACAGCCTTTGTAAATCAGAAATGATAATCATAAAGAACATTTTATAAACCATTATACACAGAGAGATATTTACCTTAGTTCATCTTCCACGTTTCTTTGTACCCTTCATGGCTTTTTAGATGCATCCTCATTTACTTCTCCATCCTTCAGGTTTGATGACAAAATAGGAAAAGTTACAGAGTATATGAAACATTTAAAAAGTCAATCCATTTATAAAAACTTATAAATCAGCTTACTTCATTGGTTTCTGAATTTTCAATTTTTTTAGCACCGACGTCCACTTCTGCATCATATTCTACATGTTGTTGTACTTCACGTGGGGGTGTTACACCTTTCTTCA
>NW_013618279.1:0-758 GCF_000695525.1 Brassica oleracea var. oleracea
GTACTCATATGTTTGGGAAGTACAAAGGGTGTTTACTAACTGCAAGTTGGCAAGATGCCAGTTTTCAGGTATTCCCTATAGCGTTTGCTGTTGTAAACAATGAAACAAACGAGTCTTGAAGTTGGTTTTTTGAGAAGCTGACAGAGATCGTAGAAGATGGCTTCGATTTATTTATTGTGTCTGATAGAGCAAATCAAATATGTGTTGCTAAAGATAAGTGGTATCCTCTTTCACACCATGGGTGCTGCCTCGTACACCTACAGAGAAACGTCGACGCAAAATTCAAGAAAAGGAATCAGAAGCAAATGGTTGGCAGGACAGCCGAGGTATTCAAGGTATCCCACTTTAAGAGACTTTACGCGGAGATCAAACTTACAGATAAGCGCTGTTGGGATTATCTTGAGAAGATCGATCCTAGATTGGACAAGGTCACACTTTGAGGGCGAGCGGTACAATCTAATGAGCTCGAATATAGCTGAGTCTCTCAACAAAGCACTAGTTCCTGCGCGCGATTCCCCGATAATGGCGCTATTTGAGTTCATCAGACGCATGATTAGTCGTTGGTTTGTGAGTAGACAGCGAAAGATATCGAAAATGAGTGGTGAGATCCCCCCCGGCTGTTGACGAGTTGATGGAGAACAATCTAGAAGGCGCAAGAGCGTACGCTGTGATGCCTCTGTCTGCTTTTGAATTTGAGGTAACTCTAAAAACAACCGGCTTCGGGAGTTCTGTTAATTTGGAAACCAGGTCTTGCACAT
>NW_013618279.1:908-1535 GCF_000695525.1 Brassica oleracea var. oleracea
GATCTTTTCATACCTTCGGAGGTGAGTGACCTTATCATGTTACCACCAAAGATGAAGAGACCACCAGGACCGACCAAGCGTAAACGTTCTGCAGGAGAAATACCGGTACGACCTAATCTCATCTGACTGTAGTCATGGATATTTTCTGAATAAAGGCTGTTATGTTTTTTTCAGGAGGGGCCGAAGAAGAAGAAACTAAACACATGTAGTCGATGTCATATCTCAGGTCACAACAAAAAGTCTTGTAAAGAACCGCTACAATGATGGGTTATGGATGGAGGAGATTTTATGTATTGTTGACAAGGGAGTTATTGTTTAGGTTTTTCCTAATAACACATCTATAATGCTATTTTGCGAACTGGTGAGATATGGATTACGCAGTGCTTCTTCTTGAATTTATTAGATATGTATGGTTTTATTGTCATTCCTAAATATGGTGTTCATGTTTATGATTTGATGTAACTTGTTTATAACTTGAGGTGTACGATATCTGTGTAGCCAATCTAGCCGTTAGAAAGAAATTTAAATACAATGTAGCCGTTGTATTGTGGTCCAATAATAATATAGCCGTTACAATCTCAATCTATTTAAGTATGACTGCTTGTGTCGTCTATATTTCAGATTTTT
>NW_013618279.1:4661-5437 GCF_000695525.1 Brassica oleracea var. oleracea
AATGTATGAACTTAAGGTATTCTCATCTCTCTCTTCGTTGGTGTACGAACACGCGTACACTAATGGTTTTAACACGAAAATAAATTTAAGTGAACTCTGTCTACGACAAGAAAGTTTCCTGCTTCATTTCATATGGTCTAATCAGTCGGAGATTTAATTCTACCGAGGAGTCGCAACGATTAAATTCGCATGGTTTAAACCGTGGAGTAGTAATGGAACGCCGCGTCTGTTACCAAAAAATTAATTAATTATTTTCGTAATATATATACTACTCTGTTGTCATTTAATATCTTTTTCATCTTTCTAAACACATTCTCTGCAAACCTCTTTCTCTGCAAAACTCTTTCATTCCAAAAATGGTGTCTGATATCAGCCAGGGCAAAAAGACCGTCGAAAAATACAAACGATTCTTTTACAGTTTGCCTATAGTCGGCGAACGCACCGAGCAGCAGTTGATCCTGTTGGCCAAGGCCGGTTTGAAGGAAGAGATCCGCGACGGTCTGGAAACTGAGGAGTTTGCCACACTCGAGGCCCTGTTCGAGGATGCGGAGGAAGTCGGGGAGGGGTTAAAGGAAACACCTCCATCCATCCCTGGCAAACGCCGCCGCACAAGCCCCGATCACCGCAGTAGCAAACGTGCTCGCAGGGCGGAGAAAAAAGGTGACCCGGAGGATGAGGGTTATGGATACCCCGGCGAAGGATAGACGGGGTTAAAGGATGATGAAGAATGTGACTACTGGGAGTGGATGCAGATGGACACGGACGTGGATGACGAC
>NW_013618280.1:0-2847 GCF_000695525.1 Brassica oleracea var. oleracea
CTCAGATCGAAACAGCTCTCAGTACACTAGGCAAGACTCGAAGAACTTGAAGAAGAAGGAGTTGCAGTGTCATGAGTGTGAAGGCTATGGACATTATCGCAATGAGTGTCCGCTAGCTAAACGAAAAAAGCTGAAGTGCATTGACTGCAAGGGTTTTGGTCAAACTCGAAGTGAATGTCCTAATAATCTGAAAAAGGACAAGTCACTCATGTGTTTCAGTGATACAGACTCAGAGAGTGACAGCGATGGAGATGAGCTACATCTAAACTTTATGGCACTTGTCTGCAAGGAAGAAGAACCAAAGCTGGATTCAGTCGTGGATGAGGATGAAGATGATCTCAGCAACGACCTTGAAACAGAATATAAGTCTCTGTTCGACAAATTTGCTGAACTCAGCCATGAGAACCTACAACTACTGAAAGATAAGGCCATGCTAAAAGCTCAGGTGAATATCTTGGAATTGGAGAAACCTTCGAATCAAGTTGCTGAATTATCAATCTTAAAGAACTCAGACCAAGATACGATGTCCCTAAACAGAGCGATGACAGAACAGGAAAGGGTGCAGAAGCAGTTTGAGCTGAAGGTAAGTCATCTTAATGATCTACTGATCAAGGAGATGGACAAGAGAAAATTACTTGAAAATCAACTCGCTGAAAATCTCAAGAGAGTAAGAATGCTGACTACTGGCACAATAACTCTGGATCATCTTCTCACCATTGGTCAGTGTCCTACCAGCAGCTGGGGATTGGTTTTTCAAGGCTCTGCATCCAAATCTGCTGAATAAACTATATTTGTGAAAGGTAGTTCGAAAGAAAAAGAAATCCAAGTATCGACAAAGGTTCAGACTGATAATCAGAAAAGTGGAAACATGAAGAAGACTACTACTACGCAACGAGGAAATGGATGTCACTTCTGTGGAAAGCGTGGTCATAGCTTCAGATTCTGCTACTTCCGAAGAAATCAGTATCAACGAGCCTGGAGAATGAATCTTTGCTTTATGGAACCATCCTTGTATGGTCATGTTTGGATAGCTAAGCGAGATCTATACCCGAAATACAAGCAGAGAGTCTCAACTGTCTCACACATTGAGAAGAATGAACTACGCACTAATGCAGAACAACCTATCATCTGCAACTTTGCAACCTTGTCTACCGGAACTGAGTTAGTGAGCAACGTTGCATACACAAGTTCTGATTCCAACCTACAGTTTGATACTCCTTGGTACTTTGACAGTGGCTGCTCAAAACATATGACAGGAAATCAAGATTTATTTGAGAAGCTAGAGTTTATCAAAGGAGGCAAAGTAACCTTCGGTGATGGTGGTTAAGGAAAGATACGAGGTGTGGGTGAATTGGACAAGGCTGTCTTACCTAGACTCATTAATGTCTTCTATGTGGATGGTCTTAAGGCAAACCTCATCAGTGTCAGCCAACTGTGTGATGAGGGATTGGAGGTTATCTTCAACAGCAAAGAATGTCGAGCTGTCGATGCTAGAGGGAATGTGGTTCTATGCGGAGTGCGATCTGGAAACAACTGTTATATGTGGAAGCCATCACATTTGTGCTACTCGGCTAAAGAATCTAAGTTGGATCTTTGGCACAAAAAACTCGGACACATGAATACTAATGGTCTGACCCGACTAGTCAATGCTGAGGTTGTCAGGGGAGTTCCAGAACTGGAGAAACAAACAGACACTGTGTGTGGAGGTTGCTGTCAGGGAAAACAGGTTAAGGTTCAGCACAAGCAGATTTCTGAGATCAGATCCAAGGGGATACTGGAGCTGGTGCATATGGATCTTATGGGACCAATCACGCCAGACATCTTTGCTGGAAAAAGATACATCTTTGTTCTTGTAGATGACTTCTCCAGATACACTTGGGTAGACTTCCTGAGGAACAAATCTGATGCATTGGAAAGTTTCCGTATTCTGGCTTTGCAACTCAAACAGGAAAAAGGCGGCATAGTGCAGATCAAGAGTGATCATGGAGGTGAGTTTCAAAATGAAGAATTTGATAAATTATGTCACAGTCAAGGAATCCAACATAAGTATGCAGCTCCCAGAACTCCTCAACAAAATGGAGTAGTGGAAAGAAAAAACAGTATACTACAGGAAATGGCTAGAGCTATGCTTTGTGGAAACAGTGTACCATCCGGTTTTTGGGCAGAGGCTATAGCCACTGCGTGTTATGTGATAAATCACGTGTATGTCAAGCCTAATTAAAAAACTACTCCGTATGAAGTGTTAAAGGGAAAGACGCCAAACCTCAGTCATATGCACGTCTTTGGTTGTCTGTGCTACATCTTGAATGATAAAGAACATCTCGGGAAGTTTGATGCAAAGAGTGACGTTGGGATGTTTCTAGGATATTCAACAAACAGCTCAGCATACAGAGTGTTCAATCAACGCACCAAGTTCATTGGAGATAATGTAAATGTTGTGTTTGATGACAGTATCGGATTCTATCAAGCACGAGTAACTCAGAAAATTGAGTGTGTCACACAGCCAGCTTCATCATCCTCTGATGTAAAAATCAAAGACGAGTCAGAAGGAGAGGATGATCAGACCAGGGAACATCATGTTGATCTGGATAAAGCTAAAGTGCATAAGAATCACTCTGCTGCTGATGTGATTGGTGGAGTGTTTGACGAGAGAGTCACAAGGAAGAAGGAGATTGACTTCAAGGAAATGGTCAAGCTTGCGTGCTTCATAGTTGAGATGAACAAACTCGAGTATTTTTTATCCTTGATTGAACCTAAAACACTTCAGGAAGCACTAAATGATGAGTTTTAGACAGAGTCTATGCATCTGGAGCTTGAGCAGTTTGATCGGTTACAGGTATGGGACCT
>NW_013618280.1:2948-5423 GCF_000695525.1 Brassica oleracea var. oleracea
AGCTTGAGCAGTTTGATCGGTTACAGGAATGGGAACTAGTTCCACGACCTGATGGTTTCAACATCATTGGCACTATATGGATCCACAAGAATAAGACTGATGAAAATGGGAACGTGGTCAGAAACAAATCCAGACTTGTGGGACAAGGCTACACACAAATCGAAGGTGTGGACTTTGACGAGACATTTGCCCCAGTTGCACGACTAGAGTCTATCAGACTTGTTCAGAATGGCATGCAATCTAAAGATTAAGCTCTATCAAATGGATGTGAAAAGTGCATTCCTGAATGGTGTGTTACAGGAAGAAGTCTATGTCACACAACCTAAGTGGTTCGAGGATCCTCACTTCCCTGATCATGTCTACAAACTCAAAAAGGCACTGTATGGACTTAAACAGGCTCCTCGAGCCTGGTATGACTGACTGACTGAGTTTCTGACTCAGGCTGGGTTTCAAAGAGGAGGAGTTGATAAAACTTTGTTTATTAGTGAGAATGGAAAATACATACTTATCATCCAAGTCTATGTTGATGATATCATATTCAGAGGAACCTCTCAGTCCATGGTTGATGAGTTTGTTAGAACTATGACCAAGGAGTTCGAAATGAGTATGGTGGGTGAGCTAAGCTAATTTTCTTGGACTGCAAGTCAAGCAGCTTGATGATGGAATCACGGTATCACAAAGCACATATGCAAAAAATCTTATTAAGAGATTTGGGATGTAGACGAGTAAGACAACCAATACTCCGATGAGCACAACTACAAAGCTGTCGCGAGATTCTGATGGGAAACTGATCGATGAAAAGCTCTATAGAGCCATGATAGGCAGTCTGTTGTACCTTACTGCGAGTCGACCTGATCTATGTCTAAGCGTAGGTATTTTTGCATGATATCAAGCCTCTCCAAAGGAATCACATATGAATGCTGTCAAATGCATTATCAAATATGTGAAAGGTACATTGGATTTTGGTCTACATTATACCTTTGAAACTAATGTGAATCTTGCAGGGTTCTGTGATGCTGACTGGGCAGGGTGCTTGGACGACAGACATAGCACATCTGGTGGATGTTTCTTCCTTGGAAATAACTTGGTAGCCTTGCATAGCAAGAAGCAGAACTGTGTCTCTCTATCAACCGTCGAGGCTGAGTATATCTCCCTGGGGAGTTGTTGCACTCAATTACTGTGGATGCGCCAAATGCTCATGGATTATGGTATCATCTCTGACCCTATGCTAGTTCATTGTGATATTATGAGTGCTACAAACTTGTCTAAAAATCTGGTTCAGCATTCACGTACCAAACATGTTGACATTCGACATCACTTTGTGAGAGAGTTGGTTGAGATGAAAATTGTGATCCTGGAGCATGTACCAACTGAAAGACAACTGGCTGATCTATTCACCAAACCTCTGGACTATAACACATTCCTAGGCCTTCGAAAGGCCTTAGGGATTGTGAATCTCTGAATAAGTTCTATCAGAAGAGGAGAGCTGCTGAATATATGTGTTAATGCTTGTCGATATGTCACCACAACCCCAAAACCTTGAGCCAACAAGTTCGATTGTGCAGCTTACTCCACCTATCTTCTCAATAGTACAATCACTTGATTCGCTGGTGAAAGACACTCATCTTGGACCAGGATGCTGCAAGATTTTCGGTCTGAGCATTGATCAGTGTCTGGATTGAATGAGGAAACACAGCAGAGACTTAGTGAAAATAGGCAGAAGGAGAATATCGTATCTCATGCAAAAAAAAAAAAGGGAAAGGCCCGGAATGATGGATACTCATTTTGGAGCTGGATGACACAACATTCTGACTCTGATTTCGATCACTGTCCAGACTGGGCAGGGTTGATGTCAACTCTTTGAGATATCTCAGCCTGGAGCGAGGTGTTGCCCCACTTTGTCTCTAGTATTTACAACTGTCTCACTCACTTGAGTTGATAAACAGACTCTGATAAAAAGAAAAAAAATTGTTATACTCTGTCTGTCGAGTTGGAGAGACAGACCCACAAGATGTCTACACTGTGTTTCCAGACCATACATATGACTGTGCTATAGGAGCTAAGGTGTGAGTGAGTTGTGCAGAAGAATCATGTATGTGTCAGCTACTCGGCTGAGAAATAGCTACAGATTTGGGTTGGTCTCTCTGATTTCTATTAAAACCTCTTGGTGACTTAGTACGAGTGGGAAGCAAACTCTGTAGCTCTCTTCTGGACGCTAAAGGCATCCTTGAGTATGTCTTATGGCGGTTTGTTCAAGATACGGTTTCTTTTGCGTGATATATTGCTCACAAGGTCGTGATTATCAGTCACACAAACTCTCTCTCTCACAAACGTAAGTTATGTTTGTACATGGTAGTTTTCAAACTTAATAAAAAAAAATGCAACGGTTTGATTTTGAGCCCTTCATTCGTTAGTTCTGGGTCGTTTTTCTTGGGCCTATTTTTGTGTTTTCTAACAGGCCTTGTGAGTGTGCTT
>NW_013618281.1:0-189 GCF_000695525.1 Brassica oleracea var. oleracea
AAATGATAAGGATGAACTAATACCAACAAGAACAATAACATGACATAAGATGTGCATAGATTATCGAAAACTTAACTTAGCATCTAGAAAGGATCATTTTCCATTGCCATTCATTGATCAAATGCTAGAGAGAAACAAAAACTCTCGTCGCAAGCACAAGTTTGGGGGTAGGTTGTATGGTGTAAGAAT
>NW_013618281.1:4676-5423 GCF_000695525.1 Brassica oleracea var. oleracea
AAGACCCTTTGATCCTTGGAAGACCATTCTTAGCCACAGCAGGAGCTGTTGTGAATGTCAGAGAAGGAAAGATTGATCTTCATCTTGGAAAAGGAAACATCCTCCACTTTGACATCAATGAAGTGATGAAGAGGCCAACCATCCAGAACCAAGTTTTCTACATTGATGAAATGGATGCTCTAGCTGATGAGCTTCTAGAGGAGTTGGCACTTGAAGACTCTCTATAGCATGCCTTAACAATTGAGAGAGAAGTCCAAGTGATTGAGAACAAGGAAAGTGATGCCTATGTGAAGATGCTGGACTCTCACAAGGGGATTAGTGGTGAAGAACAGAATGAGGAGCTTTCATATGAGATTCACCATGCTTCCTCAGCTACTCAACAAGAGAACCTCCAAGAGGATGATTGGAGTGAACTCAAGGCACCAAAAGTGGAGCTTAAACCTCTTCCCCATGGTGTAAGGTATGCTTTCCCTGGCCCTAATGAGACTTATTCTGTCATAGTGAGTAGTGAGCTGAGTGAAGATGAATTGTCTAAACTTTTGAATGAACTTAAAAATTATAAAAAGGCAATAGGCTACCCACTAGATGATATTAAACGGTTATCACCTTCTTTGTGCATGCATAGGATACATCTAGAGGATGAATCTATGACTTCTATAGAGCATCTAAAACTCCTAGTTGCAGTAGTAATCTATCCTACTTCGGATAGCAAATGGGTGTCTCCTGTGCATGTTGTCCCAAAGAAGG
>NW_013618282.1:0-679 GCF_000695525.1 Brassica oleracea var. oleracea
CAATCTTGTCATTTCTCTGAGCTATCTATATGTTGCTATCGTTACAACTTACAAGCAGGACCGGCTCAACAGTGTCATGGACCCTGGAGCAAAAAAAAATATATTTCAAACTATTATTTTTTTTAAAAAAATCTGATAGATAAATGTTTTTTTTCAAAATACCAGAAGTATTTTTAAAAATAAATCTATGGAAATAAAAAAATACTTTCATATAAAAAAAATTGAGCCCCTTTTCTTACTTTTAATATAAAAATACATGTATTTTTAAAAAAATCGGACATTTATCTATTAAGAAATAGGGGGACAACGGATTGGACTCGGGGCGGTCGCACCGCTCGCCCCCCTATTTAAGCCGGCCTTGCTTACAAGTTATATGTATGTTGGAATGTTTGGTTATTACGTATCTTTAAAAAAGTGGAGCCATTTTTGTCGACATGTCACCAATCGAAAGATAACTCTAGTTAACACTTTTCATTTCTCATACTTAAGACTTGCCATAGATATGACAAGTGACAACCCAAGCTAGCTTGGTTGTTTGAAAACTTTCGTCAGTCCTGTATAATTAGACATAATTGATTAATACAAACTAGGTAGCTTTGTGGGTTGATGAAAGGTTTAACATGGACCGATAAAGAAAACCTCTGCACTTACCAAAAAAAAAAAAAAAAAAAAAAAAAAA
>NW_013618282.1:1521-5414 GCF_000695525.1 Brassica oleracea var. oleracea
AAAAAAAAAAAAAAAAATCAAACTGAAGACCCTAACAGGAAGGGATGCTATCTCTTACAGGTGATACAGTCAAGGAGAGTTTAAAGTGTCGACCCCCGTGATCATGGTTTGAGAGGTTCTCAAGTAAAGATTGATGATTGTTAAGGCTTTCGTTATTGGCGAAAGATTAAATGAAAAGAAAAAATCAATTATTTGATACATGATATTTTTTTTATGCTATAATACTCTAAAGTTTAACCAAAGGAGTAATGATCTTTATGAATTGTGAGAGCATATATGTCTTTGATAAACACACAACTCTTTAAAAGTGGAACTTGAATGAATAATCAGTGATAAAAGGTATATTATATATAGGAATAAGAACTTGATTTCCAAAGATTTACACAACTACAAAAACTAAATGACTAATACACAATTGATTAATAAGATGAATTAATCAGAAGCGATGCTTTGATCAGTAAGAGTTCCAATGTGGTGTCTGTGAGGATCTAAACGAGGTTGAAGTGTCTTCACCAATGTGCTAAGTCATGCACATAGATTGTTGTTGCACCCAAAGTTAAAGCCTTGTGTGTTGAGATTGTTGCTGCACCCAAAGTTGAACCCTTGTGCGTTCAGATTGTTGCCGTACCCAAAGTTATAATCTTGTGCCCCATGTGAAGCCGTAACGAGACTGTTGCTACACGGAGTCAACCCTTGGTCAAAGCTTGAAGAAACAGAGTTGGGAAGTTGAGTAACCGTAGCGGTTTCATGGTTAAACAGAAACATTGAGAATTGACTCCGATCATTGGAGGAACCGGCACGTGTTGACGCATCACCACTCATGAGAAGATTCGTTAATGATGATCCTATTTGTTGTTGATATCAGAAACAAGATTGTCAATTACCGGCGGACAAAATTTCATCAATGGATCCTCGTCTATTAGTGAAAAAGAGAAGTCATTGTGGGGGAAGAAGCCAGAAGAAGGCGCCGGAAAGTTGTGATTTTGTTCAGACATAGCAGCAAGACAACGGCTCTGATCTGGCTCGGTCTGATGATCCTGGGAGTAAAGAAGGTCACGAGCCCTGTCTTGTAATATAAGAAACTGATCTTGTAACGAACCCTTGAAGTCTCCAACTTTCTTAGTGAACTTTTTACGTTCCTCTGCGTCGGTAAGAGCTCTCCTCTTTTCGTCAACGAGTTTCTTGTTATAGAACTGTGAAAGATTTGTGTTTTTCTTGATTTTTTCTCTGTCGCTTAATCTGTTATACCTCTTGAGAATGTCTTTGACTTGGCACTGATCTTCAGGGTACGTGTTGACGAGATTTCCTTCGCGATCGCAATGTATCACACAAATTTAGAAAGCTCTAACAACAACAAGAATGATTTTGGCCCTGTTTTTCAGCATCTTTCATCTCCATCCAGATTATTCATCAGTATGATCTATCCAGATGATTCATTCAGATTTTTGTGACTGTTTGTTTGTCCATCCACATAGTTCATCTAAATGAATCATCTAAATGGATCATCTAAATGAATCATCTAAATGGATCAACTAAATGGATCATTTAAATGAATCATCTAAATGAATCTTATGTTTGTTTTTTTTATTTTCATTTTCATTTTCATCTAAATGGATCATCTAAATGGATCATCTAAATGAATCATCTAAATGAATCATCTAAATGGATCTTATGTTTGTTTTTTTATTTTCATTTTCATCCAAATAAGTTTAGTAAACAAATTACCAATATACCCTTGTGTTGATTTAATTATATGTTAAAATTTTACTACAATAATAACTTCTAATAAACAAAAAAAATTGATAAACATTTATTTGAAAAAATAATTTTTGGTATTGGCGAGAAAACGCGTTTTAACGCTTTTGGCGGAAAAATACATTTTTTGCGCATTTTTGCGGTTTTGGCGGAAAAACGAGATTTTTTTGTTTAAGCGGGGAAATAAGTTTTGGATTTTGGCGGAAAAACACATTTTACGGTTTTGGCGAGAAAACGAGATTTTTCAGTTTTGGTGGGAAAATAAGATTTTTCGGTTTTGGCGGAAAAATACAATTTTTGGTTTTTGCGAGAAAACACGTTTTGTGGTTTTGGTGGGAAAACGTGTTTTTGCGGTTTTGGCGGGAAAACAAAAATTTTTCTGTTTTGACAGGAAAACGACAATTTTCGGTTTTGGCGAGAAAACACGTTCTTGTAGTTTTGGCATGAAAACACGTTTTTCAGGTTTCACGGAAAATGCGTTTTGGCGGAAAAATACGTTTTTGCGGTATTCGCGGGAAAATGTGTTATGGCGGAAAAACACGTTTTTGCGGTTTTCGTGGGAAAATGTGTTTTGGCGGGAAAACACGTTTTGCGGTTTTCACGAGAAAACACGTTATGCAGTTTTGGCGGGAAATGCATTTTGGTGAGAAAACACATTTTTTGGTTTTGGCGGGAAAACACGTTTTGTGGTTTTGGCGGGAAAATATGTCTTTGTGTTTTGGCGGAAAAATGCGTTTTGAGGTTTTGGCGTGAAAACGCGTTATGTGATTTTGGCATGGAAACACGTTTTGCGATTTTTTACGGGAAAACATGTTTTTGCAATTTTGGTGGGAAACACGTTTTTGCAATTTTTTCTGGAAATGCGTTTTTTAGGGTTTTGGCGTAAAAAATTCGTTATTAGGTTTTCGCGGGAAAATGCGTTTTTGTGGTTTTGCCAGTTTTCGTATGTGACAAAATGATATTATGTTTAGGTTTGTAATTTGTGAATTACATCAGAGGCATAATAGACATTATATCATATTGAATGAACCATCTCCATCCAAATGGTACAAATTAATTATAAAATTAAGCTTAAATTTTCGAAAGTCATCCGGATGATCCATCTAGATGAATTGCACTTTTAGTGCCTATACGAATAAAACTCTCATCTCCATCTAGATGGTTTATCCGGATGGAGAAATAAACAGCCCTTCTTGAAACGGGTTTGGTTTCTGACAGAGAGCTTGTTGTTGTTCTTCATCTTTGTCGAAGAAAGTGAATCCATGTCAAAAACAAAATCTTCGAGGGTTTTACTGAGAGAAGAGAATTGTGAGTGATTATTAGTAACGTGACCAGAAGGTTTAGGGCTGTGTATATTTATAGATTTTGATTATTGTTGTTGATTTCCTTTTTTAACTACTAATCACGAAAAAATTATGTTGTGTCTTTCTAATTTCATTAAAAGACACTTCTTACCTGCCACATATTTTCTTGTTGTTGAATGATTTTATCACCCCTTAAACTAATCAAACTTTAACTAGTTAAAACAAACCAAGCAAAACATGTGCTATTTCTCCAAAAGTAAAGGTGAAAACCCTAATCCCTCCTAGTTTCCAAATCTCAATTTCTCTAGCTCATTCTGACTCCGCTAACCTAGATTTCAAAAAAAAAAAAAAAACTGTTCGTCACTCTCGTTCTCTAAACCCACGGCAGAGCTTCTCTTAAATTAATCGATTTGGGATTCCTCATTTGAGTATGACCATCGGGGTCACTATTCTCCAGCTCGTCACCGGTTCCGTCGCATTTAACACCACCACCACGGGTCTCTTCCTTGTCATTTTTCTTTTGTTTTCCTCATATTTTAGCTCTGTTTTGTTCTAATTTATTCCAGATCAAGTATACTTCTTCTCTTGACCTACGCAGAGAGAACCTTTGAAACTCGCGTTGAATATGGTAAGAAGTGAATCTAAGTTTTCAACATCTGAATCTAAATCTTGGTTCTTTATTGGTTTTTAGTGGGTTTAGATAATCTGGGTACTTTTGCATTGTTTCTCACTTTTTGATAAAGGATAAGTTTAATCCTTACGTGTTGTAGTACTTAAGATGTCAATTCAATCTCTAGTGATTCTAAGCACTAAGAATGCAAGCCATTTATCTCA
>NW_013618283.1:0-486 GCF_000695525.1 Brassica oleracea var. oleracea
ACTCTTCCAATATATGTTTCCTCTCGGACTTAATGCAAAGAAATTCACTGCCATCTTTACTCATAGTCTCAATATGATATCCATTTTTTTCGGATATCCTTAAAACCTAACAAGTTTCTATGAGACTCGGGGGAATACAATGCATCACTTATTTCAAATATTGTTCCCCCTGGTATTGAAAATTTCGCTCTACCAGAGCCCATAATAATCTTTGCATTACCAGATATTGTACTTACGCTTCCAGCGTAATCTCTTATTTTGAGACAGGAGAAATATTTCTTATCTTTAATTATCGTGTGCGTTGACGCACTATCTGCCAAACACAAATCTCCATCCATAGCCTCAAAGTTTGACATTTTCTAAATATAAAACATATATTATTAAACATTAAACATGAAACATAACATATATCTTACAACAAAAGATATAGATACTATAATACAGTTTATTTATATCCCATCGATCTACATCACTCATCGATACTCT
>NW_013618283.1:4719-5391 GCF_000695525.1 Brassica oleracea var. oleracea
TTTCCGTTTTTCAACGGATGGCCATTCGAATTTTGCACTATCTTTCTCATCATGACTGAACTAGGATGTCCTAGCCTCTCATGCCATATTTTAAATGTATCAGTAAACTTCATGTTTACCACGGCATAGGACTCAGTCATGGTTATTTTCGTACAATATAGTCCAGAGGATAACATTCTTAACTCTTCCAATATATGTTTCCTCTCGGACTTAATGCAAAGAAATTCACTGCCATCTTTACTCATAGTCTCAATATGATATCCATTTTTTTCGGATATCCTTAAAACCTAACAAGTTTCTATGAGACTCGGGGGAATACAATGCATCACTTATTTCAAATATTGTTCCCCCTGGAATTGAAAATTTCGCTCTACCAGAGCCCATAATAATCTTTGCATTACCAGATATTGTACTTACGCTTCCAGCGTAATCTCTTATTTTGAGACAGGAGAAATATTTCTTATCTTTAATTATCGTGTGCGTTGACGCACTATCTGCCAAACACAAATCTCCATCCATAGCCTCAAAGTTTGACATTTTCTAAATATAAAACATATATTATTAAACATTAAACATGAAACATAGCATATATCTTACAACAAAAGATATAGATACTGTAATACAATCTACTTATATCACATCGATCTGCATCACTCATCGATACTCTCTGGC
>NW_013618284.1:0-5391 GCF_000695525.1 Brassica oleracea var. oleracea
AGTTGAAGAATTTTCTGGCTACGCATCTAGCTTTTTGGCCTTGAGAGAAAAAAAGATGAAGATGATTTTTTCTTTTTCTTAAAATAGTACAATTAGTATAACAAGTACAACTTGTAAATGCATCAATATCTGTTGGGCTTGATTTTGGTCGATCAGTTGTTGGGCTGGAATTAATCTTAGAGAGAAAGCAAACTCAATTTCAAACCGGCCCATTAGATAGGCAACGACGAGCTGGAAGCAGTCAATCCGAGATCCCGACGATCTCGAAGCAGTTGAGGCGATCTGCGAGAATGCAGCTATAAGAAGAAGGAGGAAGACAGAGAACATGACACATGAAAACCTAGAGACTTACACCACACACTTGGACCTCAAGCTCAAGCTCTCTCATTCTTTTAACCTTGCAATCGATATTAGTTTTATTCCCCTTGTCTATTGACCTCACTTTATCATTGTATTCGATCATATTCCTTCAATAAAGTTCATTTTTGTCAAATGGAATATGATTACATCGTTTGACACATGCAGACGGGGGAGATTAAACCAATATGTCTTAGTGGTTCTACATCATTCTCTTTTCTAGCATCTTCATATGTTGAAAACAATAAATAAAAGAAATTA
Organism: Brassica oleracea var. oleracea; assembly: GCF_000695525.1. Classification (NCBI taxonomy): domain Eukaryota; kingdom Viridiplantae; phylum Streptophyta; class Magnoliopsida; order Brassicales; family Brassicaceae; genus Brassica; species Brassica oleracea. Next base: position 619 of record NW_013618284.1, read on the forward strand.
TACATCTCATAGTTAAGTGATGCCATGTCATAATTTCTCAAAACTATGTCATCTTTTTTTGGTGAGAATGAATATGATAATGACATATAAGAAAATCGCTTCTCAAATAATGTTTAAGGGATACTCATTCTATTTATAGTAGTTATACTCATTTTAGTTGTACTAATTGTACTAATTCTAGTTATACAAGTTGTACTAGTGTGAGTTGTACTAGTTTGAGTTATACTAGTTTTACTAGAAATACTTTGCGTTCTTCTTTATCTTGAATCTCATATGTTAAAGATGAAATTTGATTCTGGATAATATATAACTGATTAAATATGACTATGGATTGATCGATTTGAGATAAGAAAGATAAAATTAGTGGATGGTTGATGAATTTTTTTTATTTTATTTTATGGTGATAGAACTATTAATGGAGAAGAAAAAGGGAAGAAGAAAAAGATTGGGTCGGGTTTCGTGTCTGAATCCGGGTCGGATCTTGGGTAGAATAATAATAGCATAGGTTAGTAAATATATTTAAGTCTTTAAGTTTTTTAATTATTTTACTTTGATTTCTATTTAAATTTAAATGTAAAATAAATAAAAAATGGATGGGCTTAATTGAGATTTTTGTTTTACCCCAAGTGGTCTATACTAGCATTTGATCCTATGATTTCTATATATATTTTTGTTGACAATTGTCAGTTTTGGATATTTTTTTATTACAAAATAGTTGTAGGAAATGTAACTTTTTATATTGCATCTAAATGCTACTTAAGTTTTTAGAAGGATTTAGCTACATACTAACTAGGGGTGGATAAAAAATTAAACCGAACCGAACCAACCGAATTCAACCGACTCAAACCAACCAAAAATTATATGTCCCAGCTACTAGGTTAATGTCTTCACAAATTCAAACAGTTCGGTTTGGTTCGTTAAAAACTTAACAGAATAAAAAATCAAATTATTTATTCAGCTAGGTAAACTAAATATACTAATAATATTAAGATCTAAGATAGTTAACCATCTGACATATATTACATATGTTTTACTTGTAAATAAATATAAAAACACAACTAACAATAAAATAAAAGATCATTATTTTCTTACACTATATCATCAAAATCTAAAAACTATATAAAATCGTTAAAATAGGTGTTTGAAAATAATACTTTAACATTATTGATTATATCTTCTATTTTTGATGATTTTGCATTTAAATATGAAGAAGTTAATGACTTATTAATTGATGATTGGTTTTTGTGTATGATAAATTATATTTTTCAACCGAACCAGAACAAAATTAAACAACCAACTCGACTGAACTGAACCAAACACAAACCAACGCGAATTAAAATCGAGATAAACCAAACACAAACCAAGCCGAATTCAAATTGAACACAATCCACACCAAAATAATTTCAGCTAAAAATTTTAGAACCAAACAACCAAACCAAATCTAAACCAAATCCGAATTTAAACCAAAATACCTACCCCAAAATACTATTCTTTCTGTTTAACTTTTAGAATATTTTTGTTTTAGATTAAGTGATGTTTCTCTGTAAAAAATAAATATTATTTAGTGTTTCCGTTAGTATTAAACAATATAATTTTCATTCACTAAATCTATATGATTATTTATGAAGTGATTTTTCATATTTGTCACGCTTTCTATGATTTTAGGTAATTTTGCTTGTTTGTTATATTTTAATTAGGTTTAATTTGAGTCATTAATTTATTGATAGTTTTTAGTTGAGTCAATAATTTATAATTCAAATGATGTAACTATAAAATTTGTAACTAGATATATATAATTATTTTGATTTTGCTTATTTGTCATGTTCTCCATGATTTTAATTAATTTGATTATTTGTCATGATTTTAGTTAATTTGTTTATTTGGCATTTATGATTAGATTACTTATAATCTATCTCTTATCATAGCTTATAGTTTAATGGTAGTATATATATAATGTGTAAGTGATATTTATCTTGGTCTATGTCGTATTATAGTTATAGTAGTATATATGTACATGCTAGTACAAAGAAATATGATGCCGACTTTATCTAAATATCTATCTTAATAGTGTATTAATAATTTGCCGACTCTCTGCGTGATAGTATATATTCTCATCATACCTTTACTAGCTTGCGAAGAAAGGAAACAACTTTATTGATCTCCCGTATGCTGTTAAAGGAATGGATGTGTCATTCAGTGGGATATTGAGTTATATCAAAACTACTGCATAGGAGAAGCTCAAGAACAACGAGTGCACACCTGCAGATTTGTGCTACTCCCTTCAAGTAAATTTCTCTTATCATTTTTTATCATAAAATGAGAGACACTTTGGTTTATGATTTGTTGGTGTTGCCGGAGACGTTCTTTGCGATGTTGGTTGAGACACGAGCGATGGCTCATCGCGACAAGAAAGACGTTTTGATAGTTGGTGGTGTCGTGTGTAACGAGCGGTTGCAGGACATGATGAGGACTATGTGTTCTGAACGTGACGGTAGGCTCTTTGCGACGGATGACCGTTACTGTATTGATAACGGATACACGGGTCTTCTTGAGTTTGTAAACGGTATTGAAACGCCGTTAGAAGACACTACCTCTACGCAGCGGTTTCGCACGGACGAGGTTCAGGCGGTGTGGCGAGAGAAGGAAGAGTTGGTACGTGGAGATAAGAACGTTGCTGCTGCTAAGTGATTGTGTGTACTCAATTTTTATCGATTATGAGAAGTGGATATGTCTACTCCATAACATTTGTTTTTGATGAGATAACTTTTAGTGAAATGTTACGAATCTTATCATTTATTTTGGTCTAATAAAAAAAAAAAAAAAATTGCCGAAACATGACAAAAATTAAGCATGATTGTTCTTTTGGACTTATTCTTGGATTCCCCCCTAAGGTGAACCTCTAGGTTCACCAACCAATAGGATTGTGTTATTTCATATTCGATATCTTTTATAAAAAGAAACAAAATATTGTCAAGTTATATTATGTTTTTAAAATAAAAAGGTAAAAATAAAAAAAAATAGTAGTAATTACAAAAAATACTTTTTAACCAGCAAAACACTAAACTCTAAATTCTAATCCTTAAACCCTATACCCTTGGATAAATCTTAAACTCTAAATAAAAACACTAAACACTAAAACACTCAAAGGTTTAGGGTTTAGGGTTTATGATTTAGGGTTTAGGGTTTTAGCGTTTAGTATTTTTGATTTAAAGCTTATGATTTATCCAAGGATTTAGGGTTTACCCAAGGGTTTAGGGTTTAGAATTTAGGGTTTAGGGATTAGAATTTAGGGTTTAGTGTTTTGTTGGTTAAAAAGTATTTTTTTCGTAATTACTATTATTTTTTATTTTTATTTTTATCTTTTTATTTTAAAAACATAATATAACTTGACAATATTTTGTTTTCTTTTTTAAAAGATATCAAATTTGAAATAATGAAATTCAATTGGCTGGTGAACCAGTGTTTTTAAAACCGGACCGGCTAGCGAATCATAATTTTTTTGGGTTATTGATCATTGTGGTTCGACCGGGTCTGAACCGGGTTCGATCGGGTTTACTTAGATTAAAATAAATTTAATTATATTATATAAAATATAAATAATATGCATATTCTTAAAAAATAGATCATATCAATTAAAATGTTTAAATAGCCATAATGTGTAGAAAAACTTAAAAATAACAATTAAAATATAAAATCAATATGAAAAGTACTTTTAAACTTTATTAGCAAATCTTCTTACTCTAAATCTTCATCACCTTGTTAAAAAGAATTATATACACATTAGGTAAAAATTATATTTTGAAATACAAATGTCACAAACGTAAATGTTTCAATTATTTAAATCTTCAAAACAAGTGATCATGAAATAAAATTAAAACAAAGTGAGAAGTAGACAAAAAAAAATATTTTAACGTGAATATTAAACTTTGTGAATCTTATAATTTATGAGTTGCAGAGACGGAAAAAGAAAAATACGAGAGACGATACTTTATTAATCTTTAATAAATCTTATTTTCACTTTAAAAAGAAGAAAAATTAATTGTTTCATTAACAAAAGTTTGGCTTATATACGAACCAGAGTTTGGCCGGTTCATTGGGTCGCCGGTTCCCGGGTTTTTGATGGTTCTATAGGTTTTTAAACTGGTTCAATTATAGTTGGGTTTTAACATTAATCCAACCTGGATTATTTTGGGTTCACGGTTCAACCCGGTCCGACCGTCGGTTCAGTCCGGGTTTAAAAACATTGGGGTAAACCTAAGAATAACTCGTTCTTTTGGTGTAAAATAAAATTTCTTCACTTTTTCTCTCTTTTAAAAATTTCCAATTCTAAAATTTAATAAAATAAATAGATTTATGAATCAAAAAAATTGTAAAAATGGAAACAATTGATAAAAATACCCATATACATAAATTCATATTTTTTTTGGTTGAAAATTTTGATAAATTAAATTTTAAAATTACATTATACTAAAAGTAAAATTCATCTTCTACGGAAAATGTGTTAGTAGAAAGTGAATTCTAGATAAAACAATTTCGTCTACTTTTTTAGAAAGAACAATCTACTTTTACTTAAAATTCTAAATAGGAGGAATGTGAATTCTACTAATTGTAAAGATAACTATTTTTCTGTAAAATACTGCTTCTAATTTTATTATGAGTTTTGAACGTTTACCTAGGAACTCTAATTAGGAATTATAATGGTCAATGATCGAAGAAAACCCTTGAGGCTTGCACTACAAGAAAACATCAAGGATTCTGAGGGAAAAAATCGTC
>NW_013618285.1:0-5239 GCF_000695525.1 Brassica oleracea var. oleracea
GGAGAGGCGAAGACGACGACGGAGAGACGACGACGATGACGACGACGACGATGATGACGACGGAGAGACAACGACGACGGAAGACAGCGATGAGGAGAAGAAGAAGCGATGAAACGAGGACGGCGACAATTGATTTCAAATTTTTCTTTTTAATTACTGAAAGAAGAGGGCATAAGGGAAAATTACCCCTTTAGTGAAACCTATTTTTGTGACTTCTGATCCTGAGTGCTAGTTTGGGGAGGAAAACTTTGTTTGGTGTTCTTTGTGTCATTTTCTCAATAAATTATGTATATGTTATTAACTATATTATAGAATTTACATATAATTATACAACATTTTTTTTTGATTAATCGGTTTATTTGGTTTGATCGCTTTATATACCAAAACATATACATATACTGCAGTTTATTAAAAATAACATTCATTCGATATATTCGGTATTACCAAAATCCAAACTATTTTTTTTTCTATTTCGGTCTGGTTCAGTTTTACCAGATTGAACACTTATTGGAATTTGTTGTGGAGGTTCTCGAGGACCTATGAGTTTTGGAACCGGCCCGACCCGAATTTGAGACCCGACATGGTATCCTAAATACCTGAAACTTCTAGTATATATTAGTACGTATATATGGATGTATTTTTTAAAATTTCAAATTTGAGTTTTTGGATAAAATTTTAGATTTTCAATAATATAATTTAGATAATCGTATAAAAGTTCGGTATTTTCATGTCTTAGGATCAGATTTTGGGTAACATTTTGAATATTTTTAGATTATTAAATATTTCAGGTATTCTGTGTATTTTTAGGGCGGATTTGACAGGATCCAAACCGAATCCGACCCGGAAACCAACTGATAAATTCTAGTTACTTTATTGGGTCGAACTATCTAAGAACCGAATTGATCTGGATCCGACAAGACCGAAACTAAACCAACTGATAAAATTTTATTACTCTATTGAATCTAAATATCTAAGATCTTAAAAAACTCGGATCTCATAAGACTCGACCCGATCAATGCCCATCTAGAATCGTATGTTACTTCGAAGAAAATGGTCTTTTATCTCGAGGGCCTTTTTAGTCTGGGCTTCTAATTGTTTTCCTGGCCCAATTGTTTTTTTCTCGCCAAACAGATTATATTCATAAAAATTAACAATTAAGATTACAAAGTTATATAGAGGGGTCTTGTAGGACGTCCACGGCCATGGCCACTGGAGGTGGTCTTGTTGCTGCATCAGTTGCAATTAGAGATTTTAAAATGGGTTTGAAGCCCGCGGGCCTAACAGGTTTAGTATAAACGGGCGGACCCGTAACCCATTTATTATGATATAAAAATAAACGGATTTATACGGATCCGCCCGTTTAGGCCCGTCTTGTTAACGGGTATATCCGCTAAATAAATGGGTACCCGTTTAAGCTTGTTTATGAGTTTTTTATTAAAAAAAATTATATTTAAAGATTGTTTTTTCAAAAAATATTTTTTTATAATTTTTTATTGAAACAAAATAGTTATATTATATATAGTTTGGGTTACAAAACAAATATATATAGTTTGTGTTTTTTTTTTCTAAAAACTTTCTAAAAACAAAGTTTAGGTTATAATTGTGTTTAAAACCTATTAAAATTTGTTGATGTTTTTTATGATATTATGAACTGATTAATATTTAATAAAAGTACATTATTTTTTTCAAATTTTGCTTTAATTGGAATTTCTATTTATTATAAGTTTTAAAATCAAATAAAAACTATTAACAATTATATAAAGATATGACAAAAGATTATTGACAAAAAATAGAATTCACAAAAAAGAAAATTTAACGGGCCTAAACGAGCTAAACGAGTACTATCAACATAAATAGGCTTAACATTAAACGGGCCTAAACGGGCCTAAACAGGCAACGGGTCTAAACGGGCATGGTCTAAACGGTTCCGGGTAGCCCATATTAACATCCCTAGTTGCAATAGACGAGGATGGTCTTGTTGATGCCTCAGGACATGAAGAAGTAACAGCATGTGTATTGATGGAAGATTGAGATTGTGTTTTCTTTCGTCTCTTTTGTTGCTTTGGATTTGTTTCTCCATCGGCCTGTTATGTTAAATAAGAAACATAAGTGCTAGCATGTAGATATTCAAAGGAAATATTGACTATATACTCACATATATCTTTTACGGTCTTCCACGTTTGCGTTTTGGACCTTCAACCACATGAGCTGCATTCTTACAAGTGAGACGGTTATGTCCAACCTTTCTACAGTTACCACATGTGATTGTCCTCCCATCACGAGTTACATGGTTGGGCTTTGTAGGTGACTCATGTGCTGCTTTAATCCTGTTTTTTTAGGACGGCCTGGCATTTTCCTATAACACAGAACTCCAATGGGGTCTTTACCAGTCTTCTGCCAAAATGTTTATCCATTAACTGGTTTTATGTTGTTCCTGTAAGTCTCAATCCAAACTGCCTCTTGTAATAATAATCTACATAACTGCATAGAAAAATTAACAATTTTAATAACAAATGAATCAACATGATGAAATAAAATATTTAACAACTTACTTAGCTGAATCATGGTTGTTGTCGATTGATGACCCGAACTGCATGTGAGCAAGGGATGCATGTGAGGTCCCACTCCCGACAAACACAGGTTGTTAGGCGCATACTGACCTCAAAGCTGCAACTGTACAAAATAACTTCATATAAGCTATCACTACTCCTGTAGATGGTACAACGATTGCTTGTTTCTCGGTTTGCTTCCAACGTATCAGCTACTTTTTCTGGAAAATCGAGAAGACATCGGTTTGCCTTCACCCACCTGCGAGAAATGCGAGTCATAGCTTGCCTCCTTATTGTTTCCAACATATTAATCAGTGGCAACTCTCTCGCTTTTCTAATGGTCATGTTGAAACTGTCAGACAAGTTGTTTCAAACGTTATCAGATCGTGTTGTGTTAGAGAAGAAGGCACGACACCAACTGTTTGGTTCACCTGCCTTCAAGTCGTCATGTGCCTCTCTATCAAATGCACACTACTCATCCATCCGTGATTCATATTCTGGAACTGTTCGACTGTAAGCCACCTTCCAGAAGAAAGGTCTATAGTCTTCACTGTTGTAAGTCTTCTTCCAGTTAGCATATACATGCCTTGCACAAATCCTATGTTCTGCATTTGGAAGAATTGTTGCAAGAGCAATTTTTAAACCCTGAAAAACGCAATACCAAATTAGTGAAAAATGAAACACAGAAGTGGTTATATCTTAAGAAACAAAGACATACCTTCTGTCTATCTGAAATAAAAGAAAATCCAGTTCATGATCCCAGTCCCAAGTCTGTTTGCAACTTCTTAATAAACCAATCCCATGAATCTTTGTTCACTACTCTAGCTACAGCCCATGCTATAGGATAAATCCTAATTTCTGCATTTCTCCCTACAACTTCTAATATCTCTCATTTTAATTCCCACTTTAAGAAAGCACTATCTAGTCCTATCAAAGGCCGACAATACTTTCTCCAAGTTGTTCTAAGTGTTTCAAAGCACATATAGAACCTATCAAATACCTGCATCCCGTCCTTCTCAACCGTTACAATCTCAGTGCTTACAGTTGTCATTAGATCTCTTTAACTCAGCTTCATAATCCCATAACTTCGCAAATTGTTGTTTTTGTGTTTCTAGCACCATGTCTAATGCAATCCTTCTTGCTTTTCTGCACTTATATATCGAAACTGAGACATTGTATTGGTGCATCAACTCATCTTTGATATAAGTGCTTCTTACCTCTGGTCGTCTTCTTGCTTCTTCTTTGAAGAGTTTCACAATGGTACCTTGTTTCAGCATTCACACTCTTCCTGTTGGCAAATGGCAATGAATGTCTTCATAAACTTTAACCATCCACTTGCGGATTGGTTTCTCCAGAGAACAATATATCCTCCACTTACAGTTTTCATGTGTACACACAGCTGCTTGCTTTGTCGACTCCCATCTATTAAGCTTGACATCATACTGTGTCTTCAAAACATAACTTAGCAACTGATCTTTTAACTCATCACCATTGTTAAATGTTTTCATAAGCCACAGGTATGGAGGATTGTCATAGTCTGCACGACTTCTCTTTGAGTTTGCTTTCTTCTTCCTTGTTGTTTTCTTGTCTTCTCTGTAAAAATTAACCCATTCTTCATCAGTTTCAACTGGAGAATCTGGATACTCATCTCCTTGAAGAGGACTCTCATCTTCACTATGGGTTTCACTTTCTTCAGCATGAACATGATTTAGATGTGTAGCATGGGTCTCTTCAGCCTGTGAAAACAAAGGTTGGAATCGAACATCTTCAGCTCTTTGACCCAAAATTTGCTCTTCATCTTCTGATCGATGACCACTTGCAACTTTTTCTTGTTCTTTTCTAATTTCATTCTCATTGGTTTCTTCTTCATCACTGGCTTCTTCTCTGTTTTCATCATCACTCTTCTCCTCATCCTCATTCTTCTCTTCATAGACAATGTAGAAATTAACTTCGCTAAGGATTTTAGTTTCTTCGCACAACTTCCTAATCTCAACATCTTTGTCTTTGCATATCGATCTTGCTGTAGATATATCTTCATTGACTATCTTATACCAAACCTGCTCCACCTTACTCTTGATTCCTCTGTCTGCAATAAAATCCTCGAGAATTGACCACGCAAGAAGATTGGGGTCGATGGACAAATCTCTGACATAAAATTCACCTGAGTACGAGAACTTCCCTCCTTTATATGACATTGAACCACCATATAGCCAATGTGCATCCCCAAACCATCAATTTCACTGTAAACACAAAACAACAACTATGAGTACACAATCAAAATAAAGCGGCAACATTAACGACGGCTCCGAGTCATACTTCATCTTCTCAGGTTTCGGTTCTTCACAGAGTCACAGCTATCATCTCTGACAGAGGAAGAAGATGGTTAATTTGTTATGCTTTCGTGAAGAGAGGATTTCAGAAAGTAGGGTTTTTGATTTGGAAAAAATTACCATTCTAAATGACACCGTTTTAGACAAAGATTAGTTTATTAACCATGGTTTAACCATGTTAACCATTGCAAGTAAATTGATTACATGGGGTTTTAGTAGATGTATTAAAAGACTAAAATAATTTAGATTGTGCATTGTTTTGGTCACTTTAAAACTTTGTGTATTAAGTTTGAAATTATAATTAAAGTTGTGTATTGATAATAGGTTTTTCTGCCTATTGCAAATGTTGTAGTATAGTGG